>NC_085873.1:52386875-52429375 GCF_034702125.1 Engraulis encrasicolus | reverse complement strand
GGATCGCAGTAAAATGTTTTGATTGTAACGTAATCGGACCTCCCTTGTCTGCCTCAACAATCAGCCCTTTCAGGCCGCTCGCAGCCTCCCTCCCTCAGCCCAGCGCGCCGCACCGCACCGCGCGCGGATACACAAGCCCTCGCCCCCAACGAGAACAGCAAACACGGATGGGATGCACTGCCATTTCCATAACATACATTCTGACACATGCCAAGAGCAACTTGAAGATCATATAGGGGCCATTCATAATGATGCACGTGTGACACTCAAACAAAAACCACAGAGCAGTCTAATGGAATAACAGCGAGACTGTAAAGCGGTACATAATGTGTGTGACTGAGTGTGTGAGTGTGTGTGCGTGTGTTTTTCTTTTCTTCTCCTGCTACTCCTCCATCTCTTTCAGCTTTTTGGGAGTTTCTGTTCCGCGCCCACATGTATTTGCACTACAGTCGGTTAAGGGATCCAGTGTAGCTCAGCTGCACCAGTCATTCGCTTGCTGAGTGAGTGAGTGAGAGCGTTTTCTGGGTGCAACGTGGATAAAATCATCCGCTCATAGCTGTGATACGCAGACAATGGAGCCGGCTAATGAGGAACATCTGCTATTGTGATTCCACCGAACGCAGCACAGCTCTCTGCTCCGCTATGAAAACGATACTCCGCTCCCATTCACCCGCGCCACAATGAAAATGTGAGCTTTTTTATCCACTGTTTGAACTTACGACAATATCCCCGGCTTTTCTCCCTTTTTCTCCCCCAGTCCATGGGATCCAATCCTCCTCTCCTCTTCTCTCCACTGTAACTCCCTTTTCCTATTTTACTTATATTACACTCATTGTTCGCCAGATTGAACCACAAAAGGCCTGCGGACACGCGATACGCTCGACTCTATTTAGCAACAATACAATAGAGAGGCAATTTGAAGGAAGAGCAAATGTGTTAAATATCAATGACGCCCTGTTGTTAAGTGTTCACCTTATATCACTTTGAAGGCAGAAACAGCTATAGACTGTATCAGTGGCCTGCCTGCCTGCCGCTCTCTCCCTCTCGTCTCCCTGTAAAGAGATTTCATGTTGCAGACTTCCCAGGCACCGGGGGGAGGAAGTGATGCATGTTTTATCTCCTGTGTGTCGTACCAAAACAAACCCCCCTGAACTCCCGTATTACACACACACACACACACACACGCACACACACACACACACACACCCACACACGCACACACACACACGCACACACACACACACACACACACACACACACCCCTCTTTACTCCCCTATTACAGGGGACAGAGTGGAGGCACGCAGCACATAAATCTAACCCCTGCCTGCCTCCCTATTACCATTCACACACACACACACACACACACACACACACACACACACACACACACACACACACACACACACACACACACACACACACACACACACACACACACACACACACACACACTAAGGGGGCACACTTGTAAATCTGTTCAGGAGCTTCTGAATATACTCTCTGCTGTACATCTTGCTATTCATGCAAACTAATGCTTTACCGCACACTGTTTAAAAACTACTTAAAGGGTAAAGATGTTTAAAATTACACAGCAGCAGTTGACTTCCTGCGCGGCAAGAAGAGCGAGGGGGGAAACTTACTGAGCTGAGCGTTATTTGTGTTGCCTCTCTCCCGTAACGGTAACGAGACACCCAAAAGAGTCGCATACACTATGACCGCACGATGTGCAACAATGTAAAATACATGCCGCCAGAAAAGCATATGATTCTTTCCATAAAGTCAGCCCTCAGCAGAAGCCCCGAGCTATTTTCCAGTGGTGGGCATAACCCCCCACACACACACACACACACACACACACACACACCCGCCCGCCCGCCCGCCTGCCTGACTGACAGCGGCAACTGGTGGGGCCTATTTGATTACTAATAAGAAAGATGTTCTCCCTGTCAGATACCAAACATTCTCCACAAAGCAAACAGCTATTTCAGCTAGTCAAACATTAGCATTGCTATCCGGCCACTGGTGGCGCAGATTTCGCTCGGCCCTCCTAACAACTCGTCATCTTTTACTCTTCCCGGCTTCACTTTCGACCCTGCAGACAGCACAGCACTCCTCCTCCTCCTCCTCTTCCTCAGAGAGATAGAGAGAGAGAGAGAGAGAAAGAGAGAGAGAGAGAGAGAGAGAGAGAGAGTGAGAGAGGGAGAACAACTTTTTGCAACTGTGAGGTCTGTCAAATACCCAAGCTGCCTTTTCGCTGCCAGTTCACAAGGCCCGGTGCGTTCTCCTCTCCCCGCTGGCATCAGGCACCGTGGGTTCATGGTCCTTTACGACATGTGGGGCCAACATGGGTTGCTGGATTTATGAAGCAAGGTGGACTTGTTCTACCTCACTGACACACTCAAGAGCCTCAATCGCAAACACTGTCTTCGTCTCAGCCTGGCTTATAGTATGTCAGATATTAACAGCAAACGATGGTTTAATTAAAAATCTTCAGCACACTGTTTCCACCATGAGCATTGCAACGATCCTCATAATAATAATAATTATATTGTTTAAACCTGAAGGAAAAATCACAACAGGAGTTTTTAAAAGCAATGTGTTGGAGATGATTTAACAGCGTGAATATATTACCTGAGCATCAATGACACTCACTGTAGCCACCACAGCCATTAGTTCAAGACAACCTAATATTGGCACCAAATTCAGACACGAGAGCTTCTGTATCTTTACAAACTTTAATATAGAACAACAATATGTGATGTGTTCTTCTTTCTATATGACTATCAGAGCACAAAGAGTATATGAAGAGCTAACAATGGCAATCAAATGAAGGCACACCGAACCGAATAAAAACACCTTTTTAACAAATGAGGATGAAGACAATACACAAGCCGTCTGAAATGAAAGCCAGCAGCTCGCTAGGTAGTAAACTGCTCCTCACAGCACGAGAGGAGAGGAGAGGAGAGGAGAGGAGAGGAGAGGAGAGGAGAGGAGAGGCCGACCAAACTGCTTCCCCTGACAACTCGCAAGCAATTACTGAATCCCCACAGAGACGACCAGGTTTCCACGTCAACCCACCTGTGCCTCACAACGCCGCACAACAACAAACAGCACTGGAGCAGGCGGGGAGCTCCAGCGTGGCACAGAATCGGGAGGACGACGACGACAACAACAACATGAGCCATGTATCTTAAGGACACTATACGGAGAAAACACGTGGAAAATAAAATGTAGAATAAAATTAAAACATGATGCCTTCTTACCTGTCGATGATGACCGGATCTGAAGGTGTCTCGTTCCTGTTCCCACAACTTTTCTTGTCACAACACCGGCTTTGATGCAAGGAGAGAAAAAGGAGGAAATATGACTGTCAAATGGAGGGTTCATAAGTGAAGCCTTTTCAAAACATCTTGCTTAAAAATCTGCAGCGTGCAATGGTTAGTTGGCGGTGGTGTATTTTTTACCCCTCCACAAACCCCCTCACATACACTACCACCCACAAAACCTTCGCACCACCAACACCACCACCACCGACACCACCACCAAATCATTCATGAGACTATTTGATGATCATGGACATGTTTGCCGCTGTTGATTGGTGTGGCTCTTGCAGAGCATCGCGCCGTGTAAACATCTAGCAATGCACTGCAGCTAAAAGATGGAAAACAACATGTTGTGGTGTTTGCCTTAGCAGTGAACTGAGAAGAGGCGATGCCAGGAGGCAGGGGAATAACTTTTCACAGCTTCAGCTTTTGTTTACCTCTAATTGTCAAGCTGTTATTTCTGGAGAAGGATGCAAGATGCCACCTTCAACCAGTATATTTTCTGTGGGGCATTTTATTAATTACAAGCCCAAAAGCCTGCATCAATCTTATACAAAGTGGTGATAATGCTTGCACATTACATAGTCAGACTGGTGATTGCGTAATAGTACATCGAGTTAATGATGAAATTACAGTAAGACATCACATTTCTTGTGTTTTGTTTAAAATCTTCTGTACAATGTGTGCATCTCCAAACGACCAGCTTTTCGAAACTGACAACTAAAGTTATTACCTGAAGTCCATTATCCATGTTATGGCTCTCCAGCATATTCCCTTCTTTACTCTGATAGGGCTGACAGGAATCTTAACTGTAAAGCATAGCCTACACTTCCTAAGATGTAATAATAAGACTGTGATTGCTGTATTGCAGCATGGGGAAATGACAGATATGGAAGGTCTTTGTCCCCCTGAGTGAGCGACTTGTTACAGGCGGGGTTCATAAATGACCCATGGTCCACAAGATAAAATTCACGGCATAGTCCACACGTGCTGCATAAAGCGGAGATGTGGCATTCTTTGCATTAATCGCTGCTACAGCTTTGGCGCGTTCATAGCAACGAGACCTACGTCAAGAAGAGACGCGCATCAACTCTCAACTCTCTGAAGTGAGAGGTGACTGGCTCACCAGGCTGTTTCCGTTTTCAGAGAATGCCGAGGGATGCATGTCTGCGCATTTCAATGCCCCTCTACTCGAGTCGGGCGTCAAGTCAAATGCGTTCTCGACTTCCATGTCATCAACGACCCGTTTTCTTTTTCGCACAGCCTCAACATACAAAAAACTAGCAGAGTGGCTGGCTATCACAAAATGCACTGTGGGCCCAGCGGAGAGGAAGGCTAGAGGGGCCTGAAGCTTTTAAGAGCAACACATTAGGTTGCTTGCAATATAACAAACCAACACTCATTTAGAAATTATTGAAGAAATAATAAGGCTGACCAACAATAACCATGACGCATATGTCTTTTTAAGTGCAGAAAGAGCACGCGGTTGCGCGCAGCATGCTGGGCGATGAGGATAGCTAATGCAAACAATAACCGTTCAATTTTAAGTAGTGACAGAAAGCGTGGCGGTATGACAAGGGTGAGTTCTTGAAGTGAGACGCTGTATCTTACCTGCACATGATTTCGTGTGTAAGAAGGACACGGCACATTTCTGGATTTTTATCTTGGCCTTCATAAATAATAGCCTTGAAACAAAGAGGAAAGATATGCATATATCAGACCATGGCTGGTAAAGATTCATATGCAAAGAGTTGCAGGCAAGGATAACTAAGACGGAAAGGTTGCATGTTTTAAACGTTAAAGGTGCCCCCGACAAATATATGTGACATTGCATACAAAATAATGCCAATAATTTTAGCAATTATATTAAACAGTTTTATTAACAGTTTTATTATCAGTTATTTTATTAACAGTTTGCATTTTTTAACTGTTTGATGTTAAATAAATAAAACAAAGACACTGTGTGGTATCATAACAAAAATAGGCCTATAGACCAATCGTGTTCTATTTGGTGTTCGCGGTCAGATGCATAAATGCAGACACTAAAAAAATATAGGCCTACTGCTTTGAAATAATATTAGACACTGTGGCAGTTAAGGACGATCATACACACCAATGTCAGACAAACACAATAACAACAACAATGTGACTTGGTTAGACTTTGGACCTAAAACATTTTTTTAATCTTACAGCGGTTGAAGAACTGACACACATAATGCTTTTCAGATGCAGATGGCCACGGTAAATAATACCCATAACCGTATACATCAACGTGGTTATAATCGGCAGATATTTGGGGGGAAAGTGCTAATGGGCAATCTGTTGTTTATTTTGAGCGCTAACAATGATTTTTCTTTGGATAAAAAGCGGTGTCGGGGGTATGGTTGAGTAATTTTTGAGCATTGGCTTAAACAGATGGCGTAAAGCTGTAGGTGCGCGCCGCCCGCCTTCAGTTCTTTTCAGCTCGGTCTCCCTCTCCGGTCTCCCTCTCCCTCTCCCTCCCTCTCCCGTGTCTATGATGAGCTACAGCACACTCCAACGCGCCCGCCTGCCTGCCTGTGACTACCGCGCGGACTGCATGCGCTCCAGTACAAAAGCAAATCCGCGGCGGAAGGAAAAAAAATACCAGTTCATTAACGCGGGGCGTTCCACTGGATGTAGCCGAGCAAATAAAAAGCAAAAGGAATAAAGCTAACATAAAAGAAAAAAGACGCGTGATATCACATTGGCCCACCATGATAGTAAAATAATTATAATAAGAAATAAAATAATGATAATAAAAAACGTATGACACAAGCGACAAAATAATGTTGAAATCTCATGCGCTCCGGAAATATGTATTAAAAATGCATCTTATTTTATTTGCGGTGTGCATAACTTGTGTGTGCGCGCATCTAGATGTGTCGCGTGGGCAACAACATAGTTAGGCCATGCATATTGCTGTGATTTATTTTCCTCCCCTCTCCTGAAGGTACGGAAATCCATAAACTGACTGTTCAGCGCCATTGACTCTTTGATCATATACAGACCGCATCACCGAGATGGGAGATTAAACGCTATTTTTTCTGTTGAATTAGAGCTGCCAAGAAACAGAAAGGTGCGAGACAATATCAAACACATCCGTATTTAAAGGCATCTCTTCTAAAAGCAAAGAGTTAACCATCATCCGTATTCGGTCAGTTGCAGTAGACAACAGAAAAAAAAAGAATCACAGAATGCTGTCAACCAAGTGGATTTAGTGACACATGGTGTCCACTGAACAACCTACTCGCTGTGACAGACAATTAGCAAATTATTCAAGCACAATAGTACAACTGGGTGGTAATTAAGTTCAAATAGTTTTCCTTTGCTCCTGCTGAAGTTACTTGGGCTAAATGTAATGGTGACCATCCTGGCCTAAAAAAAGAACTTGAAGCCAATGGCACAGCTAACAAGGCGCTCATGTATGATGGAACACAACAGTTACCGAGCACGGCAACACCACTTAACCGGCGGGCCAATAACACCATCTTTAAAACCAAATTAACAACAGCAACTTATCTCGTGGTTACAATATGACCACTCTAGAAATGCAAATACCGAATGAGATAAATGAAACAGGGAAAAAACGCGCCAAGCGCAGCACCCAAAATAACACAAATGTGTCCAGCATTAAATGCCAGAGAAACAGAGGGATTGGGGAGACCCCTGGAGCTTAGACTCTGCATAATGGGGGCCTGGGTGAGGTGTTTTAGCTCATCTGACGCCACACACATTATTCGCCATGGAGGAAAAAAATTAGATGCAGGTCATATCTTTAAAATTAGCAATAAAAAAAATCTGAAAATGCACAATTCACTTTTTGTTTTTGAGACATTGATTTGAGATATTTCAATGGTTTGGTAATCTATACAAAACAATGCCCTGTGTTTTTTTATGTAGGCCTATAATATTCAATTGACATCCCAAATATATAAACTATTTTTTTAGAGGACAGTGAAAGCAAGTGCTGTTCCCCGTCAGCCACGCTATGCGAAAGTACAATAATAAAAGTGACTTACCTGTTTTGTCATGGAATCAATTAATCGTATGTAAAGGTCCTGTTCTGTTCTGACGCCTGTAAAAAGAAGCCGCGTGTTGATTTAATTGTCTAATGATCATTAAAAGAAATACACGTGCCATGGTTAATTTCACGTCGCATGCTTTTTTGTTCAGGCAATGGTGCACAAATTGGCGACATAGAAATAAAGAAAGGCCTATATGAATTTACATTATCTCTTGTTAAATGAAAGTGGAAAACAACAAAAATAAAATGTAGAGAAAAAAAGTAATCCATTGTATACTCTCATTGTTTGAGAGCTACTGTAAGGAATTGGGCTATGCATTAATAGGCAAAAAGCAAATTACGCACGAGTATTTAACTGTGATAAAACAGCGTGTCAAAGTCAATCTAGGCTCCCTTGACCTTTTATTTGCTGGTACAATGTTTTTATTATTGTTTTAAATGAGTTACAATTCCTAGTGAGAATCTGTTTTGATAATTGACACTTACCGTTGCTGTACAATAACTGGAGTTTGTAATGTATCCCATTGTTAGTTTTTTCACTGTTTGGTTCCTGGAAATAAGCAATGTCTCAATCAAAGGATTGAACTTTTCCACTGTTACTACACATGTTGTATGAGTATTAGGCCTACTACACATGTTGTATGAGTGTTTATTTTATTTTGTATTAAATGTGTTTAATGCATATCTGATTAAAATTTATTTCAGTACCATACTTTGAATATCTATGCAAATATTAGTGCTGTGTGAATAAGGACATTCGTGTGTATTGTGTGAAAAGAGTAAAGTTAAAAGTGAAAAAAGTGATGTGAGGTAAGCTTTGACATCTGCGAGCAGCCCCTATCAACAGTGAGTGCACGTGTGTTCTCCCCGACCTAGTTCTGTAGTGTGAAGTGCCCAAGTTGAAGTGAAATTAACACCATAAACGCTTACTTTCTCCTTCTCCACAAAGTCCACAAAAGCGGTCCTTTCGATTTCCACGGGTTGTCCCTGTCTATCATACAAAGCCAGGACGAAGTGGAAAAAATTGGATTTTCTGAGGTTGGATGGCGGTTGCTTTTCATAATGTGCCCGCGCCAAACCCACACCGCTGCGGGGAAAAACAAGAAACCATCTCGGTTAAATAGGGAGATACACTTGAGATAGATGCAGCTAATGAAAACATTGGAGATGGCGAAAGCTCGTTTTAGAGACAGGAGATTTCTTGATTTGTCACTTTAACAGTAATATGATGTAATGCACGGAGGGAAAGGGGCTGAAGAGGTGCACTGGGAGATTGTAATTGATACATGGCATTGTGGGGATTTAGGGTCGATCTGAGAAATGCATTAAAAATCGGATGTTTTGGCAAACGTACCTTTGGGCGGCAGTTTGAGCATCCACTACCCCAGCTGTGTGCATCCACGATCGGACCGAATTCATCCCACCGCCCAGCGGTTCCTCTTTCATAGTCGTCCCTCCTCGAGGTATATTTTCCTGAATCCCAAACATTAGAAACAGTTTGCCTGCACAACAGCTCCAGCCAAAAAGGTGAAATTAAAAACGCGTTTCTTGCGTCTTGTCTCCGAGAATCTCGAAGACACACCAGGAAGAGTTCCTTCTTGATTTGTAACAAGAAAACCCAGTTCGCAAGTCTTGTTTCCGTCCTCAACTCGTCCTGCGTTGGCACGACATGAAGAATTTACTGAGTAGGAATCTGAAGCCTCTTTGCTTGTTGGACCGTGATCCTTTCGCCGAACAAGTCGCTCAAATATCAGGATATTGTTGGTGTTTCTTTTCAAATCACTAAAACATTTCTTGTAACTTTGTGATGTGTTGATGCTCTTAGGCTAGTGTCATCCTACAACAGCATCAAAAAAGCTTCGGGACACTGCTGAATCGACCACTTCTGGCAAGGCGCTCCAGCTCCAAAAGACAAATAAACGAAAAAATGATTACCATGGAGGTGTTCCCGGACACAGGAGAGGTTGATGAGGGGCCTTTAGCGTCTTGCAGAATGGATGGAAGCATACAAAACTCAGCCCTCTATCCCCTAGGAATGGAACCTTTCCCGGGAGCCAAAACTCTAAACCCACGGGATGCACACTGTCAGAATGTGACGCGCAACTGGGCGTGGCTTTGACCAAATATGGAAGGCTGACAATTCCTGTCGCTGGCCGTGCTCAAATCTGGGAGTGTGCTCCACACCACTACTATGCCTGCAACCTGAGAGGCACATCGCTACTTTCCTTTCATAATAGACAAGGTTCTCCAATGGAATGACATTTTATTAAGTTACAGACGTAAGACTTACACTAGTCCCTCTCCAAAAAACGCACGGCCATTTCGCGATGTTGCTTTAATGTTGTTAGGAATACTTTATGACTTAGTGCAGGTACGTTATGCCGCGATTCTCTTGTTATTGCTGCATGTGAGAAGCAGAACACGGCGTGCCAAAAAAGTACAACACCAGAGTGGCACTGTAGTTATTCTGTTGAAAGAGGCTTTGGACTTTGGAGTTTACAATGCATCACTGGGCGAGAGCATTGCGCGCACTGTGATTTAGGTATCACATCAAAACATCGCTTCCCATATTAGACGCTCAATGAGGTTGACACTCAAATGTCAGTCACGGTTGGGAAGAACCCTATTAGGCACTAATGTAAAACAGTGTTTTTAGCACTGCCAACGGACAAGCACTAGATTTATAACGTCCAGCAACACGTTGCAATGTAGGCTACGCGACTCGGACTAAAACAGATGTCCCAAAGCGTTTGCATATTTCCTACTGATATTCATTATCACTGAAAAAAATACGCGGAAATTCCTCTCTGATGCATGCGCTGTAGGAGAGCCTGCAGCCTCATTGCCCACGCCTCAGCGCATGCTATGTAATTCCCTATTAAACCAAAACTGTGGTCTTGACACAAGCGATTTCATACAGTTTTTTCAGTGGGCGATAATTCTAGTTAATTTTGGTGCGCTTCCTCCTCGGCTGTGCGCAAAGTTACTTGGAGGATGGAGGATGCAGTGTCCAACCTCTCCGGCTGTGTCGCGGACCGGGCATATATTTTATTGTAAAACATACAATATTTGTAAATGGGATATCTGGTATATAGTTTGCTACATGGCGGGGTAAGGGTTGCGAGGTAGAGGAGTCATGTTGCCCGTTGTCAGGGTGTGTATGTTCATATTTTAATTAATCGGCAAAAATCGAAGTCCGACTTGGGTTATCAGGGGACTCGCATGCAGCCCTGTGCACTAAGGGGTGGGATGGGGGGACGTAGAAGGGAAGAGAGATGTGTTTTAGAGAGCAATCTATTTTGCTGGTGTTGGGGGTTAATGACTATTGCCAAAGATAAGTGAATTATCAAAGCTGTTGCTCCTGCCTCCTCTCAAAATCCATTACATTGCCTGGTCGTCTAATTAAGTACGTAAGTATAATAAAATTATATTTCATGATTACTTTAGTAAATAAGATTAGGCGTTCAAAAAGATGTGTAAAATTTAATGACTGAAAATATCGTGTATTTCAAAGTTTTATTTTTGACATGACGCACGTGTAACCTGTTTATCAAGGCGCATGGAAGGGCGTATATGTGTTCAGTTACCGGTGGTGTTCTCTTGAAATGACATGATCTGTGTGCACGTGTACGGCGATTAAACACTCCATTAATTAGGGTAGAATATAAACACGCTGCTTATGCTTTTAAAATACTGCATGGTGTGCATAGACTATGTGTGCGTAATATGGCAACGTTTAGTGTTTCCGAAAGTTACTCTATATTTAGACTACTGTGTCTGTGTAGATTAGTCTGATCTCCATCGGATAACCAAGACAAGTCATTTTAAAGCTGATATTGTTGAAAAAGAGGGGAAAGTTGGACAACCCCATCACGTAGGTAACGATCCTGTCTTAAAAAGGAGTTTTAAACCTTATTTGACAACAAATGCAGCTGCCCCTCTATTTTGGAAGATATTAGGCGAAAATGAATGCAAATCTGTGTTCAGAAGCCATCTGGACAGAAATAGGGGAATCAGCTGCTCTTCACAACAGGCGCTGAGCCTGAATCTGTTTCAGCTCATTTTCGAGGATCATCTGGTGCTGGATCCAAAGCGTGGAAAATGCGCTCTTTTAATTCACCAAGTTTTTACTTTTGACTCCTGTTAAAGGCTTCCGCATAGGCTAAAGAAATCAAGATTACAAACTCGGACAAAAGAAACTTTTTCTTTTTTTCAAATTTTCCTCACAATGGCAGCAGAGTAGTTTGGTGTGTGATGTATGTGATGAAGGCGGGCAGGGGACGGTCACATACTGGCTTGCATCGCCTACTGCGCATAGACACAGCTGTGCTCACGGCACGGCCACAATTCCGAACTGTAAGGAGTAAGTTTACATGAAAAGAAAAGAAAAATGAATATATAGTATTTATTAATACATTACTGTTTTTTTAATGACTAGATAATACAGTCACAATGTCAAAATAGCAACAGATAATAATAATAATAATAATAATAATAATAATAATAATAATAATAATAATAATAATAATAATAACAATAATAATAATAATAATAATAATAATAATAATAATAATAATAATAATAACACAAGTATTATTTAGTATATATAACAAATTACACGAGCCTGTAGTAGAAATGTAAATGTTATGTTCTCAGTGTTAGATCTTATTTTGGGAAGTGTGCTAATAGTAGGTGCTGGACAAAAGGAAAGTTACTCATGCAGAAGGTGTGTGGCTTTGAATAAGATTTGCTTGCTGTTGCCAAGACCTCCCGAAGAAACGACCCTCCTCCTTATTGTGTGTGAAGTGTTCCTTTTGTGTGAATTTACGGGGTGAGGCTTCAATGATCCCCCACAAATTTGCATTTAAATAGCGACATCAACCGATTCGCGTGCCGCACACCAGTGGGTTTCCCAGATGTCAAGGCAAAGTCAGTCAGATGGCCATTGCCCAGCTGTCCTCCCTGCACTGCACTGCACATCATACCAGCGCATGGAGCAAGCTTAAATATACACCCATTTCACCCATTTCCTATGTGCGGCTCCAGTCTCTCCACGGCCGAGGCGGCAAGTCGCCACTCAAGACGCGGCCGCTGCCTGCACATTATAGGATGAGAGATGAGCATCGAGTCAGCGCGTTACAGTGAGGTTCAAGCTCCGGCTGCAGGCTACAATAACACCATAATCCTTGTGTTAAAAAAAACAAAACGAAAACGAGCTGAACTGATTTCCCAATTACATCACAGTTGATGATGGAAAGATCCGTTTTAAAAAAAAAGGCGTTAAGAAAGTTTTAATTTGTGGAAAAACAAGATTGAAAGCGACACAATACGGAGCGTAGGCCTGTACGTTAATTTATGGCATTGCATCATATAGGCCTCATCTGTCATATTCAAATTTGAGTGCCTCAAAGCTATAGTTCTATTCAAGTTATGCTTAACTAATCAATGACAACTATCACATTTGATACTCCAGCAGACAAAACACGCCTAAGCTGTGTGCGTCCCCGGTGCGCGGCCATAGATTCGCGTTTGAGGAAAATTACGCTCGAAGCATTTTAGGTCAAGTTGAAAGCCGACGTTGAATTTACACTGCTATTAATTTGTAAATGAGACCCTGATTTTCGATGAACGGGTTATTTTAATGATACTTTTCTTATTAAAATACTGTGGGTCTTCCCTGTGACTTTTCTCGTGAGACAGAGCAGAGGTTTCCATTATTGAACTCACTCGCAAGGCCTTTACGCATTGTGTTACGCACATCTCGCGCGCGCTCTCTCTCTCTGTTGATTTGAGTGCGCGGATTTTAGGGCACTCTAGAAAACAGCAGAACAGAGAACTTTTTGAATCGAAGTACACTGTGGAAATATGACAGATGACCAATATGACAACTGTGACAAATAGGGCCTAACCTGTGATATGCACCCACTGCCTGATGCACGATGATTGAATTCCTTCTTGACCTTTTAAGTATCTCATAAACAGGTCAGATATAAAACGTCCGTTGTTTACAATTATGGATTAGGTAGGTTACCCACCATCTGTGAAAGTAGAGCTATGTGTTGGATAAGCACAACATCTTCGTTCATGTCGCAGTTAAAGTTCAGCCAAACAAATGGCGTATGTTGTATGTTTACAATTTATTAACAACACTTTAGTTTGCATGAACCCAGACGCCAACAGCTGCACGAAGCACTATCTGCAGCACGGGCTGTCTGACTTTTAATATACGTTTTAATTTCCAAGATAGGCAAAATCAAACAACAAAGATGGGGGAAAGTTGAAATGCAAGTAAACTAAAAGTCCAAATGACTTGCTCCAAAGGCAACACAAAGCCAGGTTCACGCTGAACTTGCCAGCATAACAGTTTCAAGTTGAAATTTGATAAAGAGCGCCTCCCTCTGGTCGCGTTTAGCAGTGTAGGTTACACGCATGTCACTGCCACAGAGCCATAGGCTACTGTACAATCAAGAATCGATGCATTGTTTTATTCAGAGGACTCGTTTGCTTTGTTAATAGATTTTACGCAACAGTTTTTAAATAGTAGAAGGGTGTATAGAAAGTAAATATAGGCCTATTGTTTTTATAAACTCGTTAAATCACTGTAGCGCTTAAAATGTGTCTTATAGAATAAGGATTATAGCCATCTTCGTATGGGTTGTTCTTTTTATTCAGTCATTATATTAAATAAAAAGTTAGAGAGGTCATCGCCACTTGAAGTAGACATAATTTCAGGTTCGCATGGATCAGTTGACTTACGAGGCATGACGTGCGCTGACACATGTTGATGAGGAAAACATTAACTGTGGATAGTCCAGAGTTTACACGATTTAAACACAGAAGGAAATATAGCCTAAAGAGTGCGCGTGAATGAAAAAATGCAACAACAAAGAATTGGGGGCACCTTCACTGTAGAAACAGCCTTCGATTAGGTCATTTTAGATATTGTAATTGGCTTTAATTAAACATGTATCGTTCTAATTAACTCCGAAATTTCACCAACCTCTGGGACGCTGGTGTCAGCTTTGATACCGTCAGTCCAGATGTCCTAATACAATCTAGTCTCCAATTAAAAGTTGAAATATATCAAAACGTGAAAAGCTTGTTCCGGGAGATGTAAAACATATCACGCATTCCAGTTGACACCGATGGTTTGTTTTGTTTAACTATTTGGCATGCTTTAAGTCAGTGCGCATTGTCAGTGCGAACGTATTCGTCATTATCATTATTATTATTATTATTATTATTATTATTATTATTATTATTAGTAGTAGTAGTAGTAGTAGTAGTAGTAGTAGTAGTAGTAGTAGTAGTAAAGTTATTATATTATTATTATTAATAATACTGTCTATTTGTGTCTATTAATTCTGTTGCTGCTTTTGTTGTTGAACCTTTCTAAATTATCCTGAGCCCTGCGCATTGGAGCGCACATATCCAGCATTTATTTCTACTGGAGCCCGGTAAAACACGGAAAAATGGTAAATTATGTCAAAGGCTCAGTTGCCATATAATTAGCATTTTCATTCTGATCCTAAAATGAAGAGGGAGAAGCTGTGCGGTTTCGGGCGCCTTGAGCATCGCCCGAGGCGAGACCGATATAAAGAAGGGGGGAAACTGAATAAAGAAACCGGGTCCTACTCTAGACAATTAACATGTAAAATATCCAGTGGAAATCGACTCTGAAAATAAATGCAGTTGGGTCAGCCCCATGCACATCACGTAGCCCGGGTGATAGGCTACATGAAGTCTAGTGGGTAAAAAGTTTACCGCAATTAAGGGTGTGAGACGGCATGCGTGAGAATGCACGATCTGGAAGCGAAAGCGCGCGTTATGTTTGCGCGACAGTAATTTTTTAACCAGGCAACGATCTGGCAGTCATGAGGGCACGTTAGTCTTTATTCTATCTGCGCTTGGGCTAATAGCATCAGAGTGATGGATTCAAATGATAAGATCCGGAACATCTGGCAATTGGGACAAGGCGGAAAACCAGATTCCTCTCTGCAGATTAGTTGTAACCTTCAGTCTCTTGCCCGTGGGTTAAGCCATTGTCGGATTTGAAGCCATGAAACTTCATTTTGTGGTTGTAGTGCCCCACCTACAGGCATCCGGAGAAAGACCTTTGTTAAAGAGAGCAACATAACCTCTTTGAGGGGATGGTGGTCAAAATAGCCATATAGAATAAACATGAGGATTTGTGGGTGAAAAAAAGGCTCTTTCCATTGATAAAGTAGGCCAGAAACAATGTGCTACAAAAGGCGAAGCAATTTATTTATAGTCATTTCATTTGAATATGAGAGCACCCCGTAACCTTTAACTAAGGACAAGCCAAATAGGCATCTGATGGAACTTTGCAGCCATGGCACTGCTCATAACAAGATTCAGTGTAAACAATGACTTTAATACACACTTTAAATTTGTACTGATAAACTGAAAACATATGCAGCAGCTCTTCCATTCCAAATGGCACTGCATGGTAGTCATCCTGGATGCTGGCCTGGATGGATTTAGGGTGGATGTTGTCACTTTAACCGATTTTGGTGGAGCAGGACAGGCATGTTTAAAAACAGAGACATAGTTATTTCTCAATGAACTTCACAGGATTTTATTTGAAGCGTAAATACAATTAAAAACTGAACTGAATTCCAATACATTGCTTGCATTGAAACATCAGACCTGTACTGTTGAGAGACAGACATACATTGGGGCACAGTTGCCCAAGCCAAATGAAAAGTCGACTAAGTGCTTATTTGTCCACCTGCGTCAAAATTAAATTTTGTTGCCTCCAGCTACGTCAGAGGTCAAAATGATCAAGGTTTGGCATGACGAGCCCCTCCCCCACCTTCCCACAGACACTGTTTGGCAGGTGTTTCTACCCCCAACGTCTGGGCCAAAATTCTAGTAGAAACTCACATTGTATTGTCAAAATGGATAGAAACAGACATAGACAAATACAATGTTCCTTGTTAATGTCATCTATCATATTAGTCTGTATTTATAGTGAATGTAATCTTTTCACACTTTTACCAAATCTATTCGCCGTGTCACCTTTCTACATCAACATCCCTGAACAGTGACAAGATGGCAGATTTAGGCCAACCAGATTTTTTTTTCTTCCAGCAACCAAAATGTGTTTTACTATGTCCAACACACTTGCGCATGTCGGGAAAAAAAAAACATCTATGAAAAAAATAATATAACTACATTTGGCAGGGAGGACACAAGGGTGTTGATGGTGTGTGTGTGTGTGTGTGGAGGCGGGGGGTGTCGGGTGCAGGGTTCGACGTGATGGCTGTCCGGGGGGGGGGGGCTCACAGTCAGATGGACATGGCTCTACAGTAGGCCTAATAGCATGGAAGGCAGCAGCAGCCCACCCAAGTAGGACCTGAGTCCTTAGCTACACCCCCCCCCCCCCGTCTCCCACCCCAAATACAAACACATCAGTGGATAGTGAACCTTTTCACTGAGCGCTCAGTGGGAGCCAGCAGAGACAGTGTTACGGTGGCTGTGGCTGCTGACATTGCATCGCATTGTGCATCAGACCCGAAACGAAAAACAGCCAGACTGCCATGCTGGCCGTCGACAGCCTGCACGCTCTCACGGAGCCTTCACATGATCTGAATGAGGCCTTTTTTATGTTTTTTTTTTTTTTTTGGCACTCACAATTCGAGCACAGAACTCTGTGTGGTGTGGGTGGACGTTGTTGTGTTTCCAGAGAGCAGAGAAAAATGTTTTTTTATTTTTTTTATTTTTTATTATTATTATTATCATTATTTGCACACGCAATTATTTGTTTTGAGGAAGTAGCCATGTCTGAATGGCATTCAGGCAGGCAGTCAGGCGCATGCTGTATTCATCCACAGTCGGGGCTGCTGAGATATCTCTGGGATTAGAGACAGCGTGCTGGAGAATTAAAAAAATATGTTTGCAGCATCCTGGCTCCTCGGGAGCTGAGCAGAGCGGAGTAGATCAGAGCAGAGGGCACGCAGTATAGTGGCAACTTCATGCAGATGTGTGAATCCTCTTCATTATCAAGAGAGAGAGAGAACAGTTTTACTGTGAAAACACCACAATGACGGCACGGCACTGCGCTGTTGTTCACAGGAAAGGTGAATGGCTGGAGACATTTGGAGGTGGCAAAGGAGGTTGAAAAAAAAGAAAAAAAGCATGAACACGTTTTAAATTTATGGCAGCAGATGCATGCAAGCGGGGTTAACACCATCTATTCATTTTTCACAATCAAGTATTTTTTCCCTCCCTCTCTCTCTCTCTCTCTCTCTCTCTCTCTCTCTCTCTCGCACGCTTTCACTCCCTCGTTCTGGTTCTATCCATTTGTGTGTGTGTGTGTGTGTGTGTGTGCGTGTGTGTGTGTGTGTGTGTGTGTGTGTGTGTGTGTGTGTGTGTGTGTGTGTCCGTCTGTCTGTGTGAGTTATTGTGGCTGCGACAAGTTTGTGTGAGGAGTTGTAATACTTGATTCACGTATGGTTGAAGTATGACACACCATTCATCAATGTGTTACTTATATCCAGGATGTGATGTGATTGTGAACAAAGCAGCATTATGAACACGCTGCCCTACTTTCCTCCTCTGCGTTATGGTGTAGGGTAGCGTGGGTTGCACAAACTAAACTACACTATTTTCACACAATTACTGTGATCAAATACTGAACACAGTATAGGCTAAACAAAAGTTGCAATAACAACGTCTATCTGGACTTGCAAGCAATGGCTTTCAGTACAGTTCGTGTTGATTTGGCAAGAAAGGTCAAGTTCACTTTCAGACGAGCTACAAGACGTAGCCCTGCTGCACATACAGTAGCTTGCAAACAGTTTTCAGAGCAAGCATGTTGGAGAGGAGATACAGTACATTTTGTATTACTTCACTGAGGGGAAGTGGAGATGCAAATGCCTACAAGTGTAAAAAAATAAAATAAAATGAGCGCATGCTAATATAAGGTCAAAATGTCAGCTGTATTGGGGGCGGTGGGGGTACAGGTGTGGGAGGGTATATGAGTCAATCCACATCCTTTAAGCAAAACTTCAACATCCATGTGCCAAGTAATTTTTGGACGAATCACTTAATTTCCAAAGCACTAATTTGCAAAACTGAGTGTTCATCACGCCCATTGGCACCGTGTTTTCATCTCTTGTGGTTCTGCTTTCCTGAAGGTGCTGCCTGTTTTGCCATGTAAACACTTTTCGCAGACGACCCACAATAATCGCACAGAATGTTAACACAGCAATTATTCCTCAGAAAATATCAGCGTTTGCCCAGCTACGGCAACTATACTTGCTTCGGTGTTAACACTTTTCCGTGTTTATGCAAAGTCTTAATTTGTAATTTTTGCCCTAATTAGGGAAAAGGCTGTAGTGATATGCTGATGTGGACTGGGGGGCAGGCAGCTCTGCTCCAGGTCCAGAAATGAAGTGTGAAGAAAAGGTTGACGACAGGCCAGGTGTAGTTAGTGCACTTGGAAGAAGCCTGTAAGCCATTAGGAGTTAATATGGGAGTTTAAGCATTAACCTCTATAATAATAATAATAATAATAATAATAATAATAATAATAATAATAATAATAATAATAATAATAATAATAATAGTATTTGTATAGCACTGTATCATACAAGGCATGCAACTCAAAGTGCTTAACAAATGGGAAAAAACAATCATTCTTAGAGATGGATTTAAAAGGAGAGGTAAAGGGGAGAGGCAGAAATAGCAAGAAGGCAGAGGAAGAAGAGATAGATAGAGATTGTAGTGTCATAAGGTCCATGCAGGTTGGGACCAGGATTCTTAGAGGCGTCAGGTCCATAGTGTCTGGGTCTAGCATAAGAACAGGAGGACTCCATCCACCATGCCTTCCTCCTACACCTTTTGCATGTGCTACAGGTACAGGTTTACTACGCCATTGAAATAGTGTAGTGTAGTGTAGTGTAGTGTATTCTATCCTTGGGAGGGAGGTTTATGGATCCATAATTGACATTTACAAATTAAGCCTATGAGGTAAAACAAAAGCAAATATGCAATACTGTGGTTGTAATATTAAACCTTTCATATTGTTATGACTACATGTTTATGGGTACTTGGATATCAGCTCAAACATAAGCATCAGTAGTCTCATCTCCCCCCCTCCTCCTCCTCCGCCTCCTCCACACTTTTTGTATCCTCTTAAGACGCTTCATTCGGTTCAAAACTACCTGCTTTCCCTCTGCCACGCCGCCTGACATTAGCTGTCTTTGAGAGTCCTCTGCTCTGCTTTCATGTGGTTGGGAACA
Source organism: Engraulis encrasicolus (assembly GCF_034702125.1). Classification (NCBI taxonomy): domain Eukaryota; kingdom Metazoa; phylum Chordata; class Actinopteri; order Clupeiformes; family Engraulidae; genus Engraulis; species Engraulis encrasicolus. The sequence continues at coordinate 52,409,737 of NC_085873.1, read as the reverse complement.
GCGTTAACACGGCGCTCGCTCCACAACCTCACCCCAACCACCACCACCACCACCACCACCATCCATCGGCAAGCGTCTGACTGCTGACTGGCAGGTCGACATAAGAATGGCACTCTGCATAGCATGTATGTTGCCGGCTGGATGTCTTCGGGGACTGCTTTGAGCACACAGAGTGCTTGGAGCGCTGTCAAGACACTAGGCGTGAGGCATAAAGGTGATTTCAGCTAAGTAAATAACCCTTAAAATATACTAGAAGAAGCTTTCTCTCTGCCATTGTTTTTTTTTCCTGCAGAAAAGAGGTCTCCCGCTCAGGTCTGTTTTGGTGTGCCCCAGAGACTAGCAGAGGCAAATAGGGTTATGCTATGAAAAGCATGTGTGTTTGTGTCATTTTATTAAACATTTTCTAAAGCAGCATACGGTCCATGTCTGCTCTGCTCTGCTCTGCTTAGTTGCTGTTTACCAAGCTGGAGAAACATGCCTCTGCTGCATGTGTCTAACATGCTGCTGCCGCAGACTGACCTTTAGGGCCATTCTCCAACGCCTCAATGCTCGCTTTATGCCTGCTTTGGTTTCCCTTATCTTAGTTGTAAGAAATGTAGGTGAGAGTTCAGATAGGCTTGTTATTTAGGGTTTGTGACCTTAATACGTTTATGACCGTTTGCCTTATGGTGTTCAAAACGGGAAAAAAACAACATGCCATGAGCATTTTTCTGCCTCTTGTTTTTGAAAAAGCATAAAAAAACTATCCTTATTAAAAAAAGTAGTAGTGCTCTGCTCTTAGAAAATGATTAGGAAAGAAGTTGAGCTAATCAAATAATTCACTCCCCATGAGGTAATTTTAACATTTTATACTGGAAATTAAATGGGCTTAATACAACAAGCAGAAACAATGTCAATAGCAAATCAATTTGTTCCAGTGGGCTTACATTTCCCCCCTTCGTGCACGGTCCTTATAAACCAACCAAATTAAAAATGCCACGTGACAATGTGCTATTCTGTAAATAAGCCATTGATTTCTTATTAGGATCTGTATACGTCAGAGAAATGTTGAGATGTTCATACGAATGACCAAACTGCAAAAGCAATTTCTTCCAACAGATACAATATATTCTGACTACATAACATAAAAGTAGTGAGCATGCAGCTGCTTGTAAATTGTATTTTAAAAGAAAAGTTTTGCCAAACGCTCATGAAAATCAGAAACATGTCCAAGAATCTCAGCACAAATGGTGTCAACGGGAAATGTCTTTACGCAATGGAAAAGGCATTAGCTGGACTGCATTCAAGAGACGGCACAGCTTCTGACACAAAGGGCAAGCACCTTTATTGAGCTATTATTCACACGTTTCCGCTCTATCTCTGCAGACAATGAAGACATCTACAGTGTACCTCGCCTGACCCTATACTGGGTTGGATATTCACAAAGGCTGCTCAAGCATACATCAAAGGGGAAACAAATAGAGCTGGCAGATTACTCTTTTTGTGTTATGATTATCCATACTACAATGTCATTACAAAAGAACTGCTTGGCTAGGTTTTTTGTGCGTGTGTGTGTGTGTGTGAGTGTGTGTGTGTGTAGGAGGTCAAGATTTTAGCATCGTGTGTCCACCTGATTTATCATTGCCTCCCTAGGCTCCTTATTTTCATTTTTTACTTTCATATATTAACATCGCTGCCACGCACTAAATTACAGACAGTATTTAACTCCCCTTAAAAAAACCCACAGCCGGAAATGGTAGCATTCTGCAACAGGAGCAAATCTGTATCATTAAAAGAGAGCATTTAAAAAAAAATGTGTCTTTGTGTTTGCCCTTTTGTTCCCCATCTTTAGAGATTTCTGTTACTAAAGGGACCCGATTTTGTGGTGAAAAAAAGTGCCAGCGGCTCCACGGGTATTGGGTTCCCATAGGGAACAATGAGGAAAGGGTCACCTTGCAGTACATGGGTGTAACTTTAACCAGAATATTGAGGATCAAAGCCCCATAAACAAAGTAGGTGGAAATGCTGTAAGAGTATATGTGATCCAGTGAAGGACACATTCATGAGCCAGGGAAAAAGGCACCCGGTTTTAGGGAGCAGAGCACAGCAGAGCACAGCAGAGCACAGCAGAGCAGAGCACAGCAGAGCACAGCACAGCACAGCACAGCACAGGGCCGGACTGGCCATCTGGCATAGCGGGCATTTCCCTGTGGGCCCTGCACCCTTGTGGGCCCATATTTTCAGACATGTAAAAAAATAAAAACATTTTTTTAAACATTTCTGAAAATAGGGGCCCAAGAGGGTGCGCCGCAGGGCCCACCGGTGAGTCTGTGACGCTAATTATGAGGGCTCTCTTTAAGCCGAAAGTGCCCGGGCCCTGTTGTCCCCCCAGTCCAACCCTGAGCGCGGCACGGCACGGCACGGAGAGGTAACTGGCCACAGCCTGCCTCGTCACAGCGCCCTCAGACTCACTGCCAGCACTGGCCCACAGAATCTACTATCGGCTATTTTTTTTCTCTTCAAGGCAAGCGTTGATTAAATAGTACATGTGTCAGTACAAGGTCTGCAATGCATCTCTGCAATATGAATTCATTCAGTCGGTTGTTTAAATGTCCAGACACCACAACACAGCACACATCTGTGTTTCATCATCACCGAGGTTAATAACAACAAAAACGCAGGTGGGCTTTCTCCCCCGATCCTATCCACCCACCCCCCCAGCCCTTACGTGTGCAGCGTGACCTGCTGCTCTCTACAATAAAACTCTAATAGCCCCCCGGCCCCCCCGAGGACACGACCAGCAACTTGCGCCACTTATGAAAATGTCAAGTTTGAGGCTACACTAGCAGCAGGCCAGGCCAGCAACAGAGGTGGTGGTGGTGGCGGCGGAGAGAGAGAGAGAGAGAGAGAGAGAGAGAGAGAGAGAGAGAGAGAGAGAGAGAGAGAGAGAGAGAGAGAGAGAGAGAGAGAGAGAGCGAGAGAGAGAGAGCAAGAGAGAGAGAAGCAAGGAGCCTGGCGAGGGTTTAACCTCAAAATAAACATAAATGCACCTGTCATACAGGCCCAGTGGAGATCCCTCTTTCATATCTTGTCTGCGTTGTCGTATGGCAGGTGTCGGGATTTGGCCAGCCCGAGGAGAGGAGCGGAGGAGAGGAGAAGAGACAGGAGAGGAGAGGAGAGGAAAAGAGGAGAGGAGAAGAGACAGGAGAAGAGAGGAGGAGAGGAGAGCAGAGGAGAAGAGAGGAGAAGAGAGGAGGAGAGGAGAGGAGAGAGCAAAGCTGTAGATCCCCTCATCCATAACGCCAGGCCAGCTCATTACTGCCTTTATGAAGTGTTCAGGGGGGCCGGCGTTGATCTCCACATATGAGGCCTGAAGATGAGCTGCCTGGGCTGCCTGGGCTGCTTCCCCTCGCTTTATTAGGCGCTAAGCTCCTTACACTTGTAGCATATTGCGGGAGGTTACCAGCCTAAGCTTTATTGTCTTACATTATTGAAAATCTACGCCCCTCCGAGCCACGTCCCTGAGGTCAAGCTTTGTCGGAGAGAGAGAGAGAGAGAGAGAGAGAGAGAGAGAGAGAGAGAGAGAGAGAACACTCATTTCTCCTTGTACACTAGGCTGCATTGGCTGGTGGTGGTGCTGGTGCTGGTGGGGAGGGTGTAGCGGAGATTGTACGGCTGGTAATACACTTGAATCCATCCTGGATGACTTACGACAAACTTCAGCCTTTCCTGGTGGCTTCTTCTGAGCAGAAGTAATTCCTTTAGAACTTACAGGCACAGGGAGACTTATGAATACCAAGACACTGGCATTTAATATATCAGAAACCTCAGCAAGAAACCCCAACACGGTTCAAGGACCAATAAAGGGGGACAAAATAGCGTAAGCTACATATTGTAAAATGTATCTATTCCCCTTTGACATACAAATTTATTTATTTTGAACTATGGCAGACATATGCCCACAAAGTAATTATTAGAGCAACACTGACTCTAAACAAGACTTGCTGTGAGAAAAAATAAAACCCATTAACATCTTTTGATATTGTAAAACTATCGTCATATCATTATAATCTGGTAATATTTTATTGGTTTTGAAGAAAATGTATGCACCAAACAAAGTGTATCTTTGGTTCTCGAGTAAGAAGTGCACTGGTGCAGAAGTCACACTAAACAACCCTGCATGAGGACCGGAGAGCCGTGGATGACAAAAAAAGGTGGTGCACAGCGCCATCTAGTGCACAGTCGGCAGATGGCCAGAAGAGAAGCTCAGATTTGGTAAGGCAATATCCACTCAGCTCACACACACCCAAATAACTAATATAACACCACATTAACAACACAACACTACTGATTTTTTTAAAGTTCAAAATTTATGGAAAGATTAAAAAGGAACAAATACCAATGGAACTTTTGAGGAAATGTGTAAGGTACAGTGAAAAGTAAACAAATTAAATTTCAGATTTTCTCAAAATCTGTGGACAATTATTCAGTTCAGACTTTTTTTAACAAACAATTTGGACATTATAAAGGGTCCTATTACATCCAAAATTATTAGTATCTATAAGATACACTTCCAATTAAATTTCCTAATTATGAAAGGAAGATGCAAAAATGCCATATATCTGGAACAAGATTTTAGAATGGTCAGTATTTGGCTGCACATTAAAAGCGCCACCAAAGTATACAGTACAACATTTCAGTCAGTAGACGTCCATAATCAAATTGGCTGCATGTGTACAAACCTTCTCAAAATTAAATTTTTTCTTTAGAAATTAAACAATAAAAGGCGCTTCTCATGAAGAAATTATTTACACACCAACTGACTTCTGTTGATTTGACGGATCACAGTGTATATTTCCCTTACTGCGTGAATCCGCAATGTTTACATATTTCATTGCAGCTTCTGAGGTCATGATTTCCCTTAGTGCATGTATGCGTAATACACATTTAAAACTGTTATGGCTTTGTCATGGTGACGGGTTATGTAATTAACTACATTGTAGCAGAACATTCATTTCATTCATCTTGAATGAGGAACCATTTTTGTCCAGAAATCTAGCCCTTTAGAAATTACAAACACTTGGATATTGTAAACAACATTGGAGCAGAGCAGGGGGTATTCCAGAAAGCTGGGTCAGTCTCTCGCCTCCATATGCCGACTCTGAGAAAGTGGTAACTCTTCTAATAGACGAGGCCTGTGCCTTTGTCATGACTGAAGGATAACCCGGCAAGTCTCATCTATTAGGAGCTTTACAACTCTCTCAGGATCAAAATAGCAGACTTGACAACTAAACCACCATCTGGAAAATGGCCCTATACAGTACTAAAACATGGAGCAGAGATGTGCAAGGCACTCGTGTGATATGCATCGCCTGCATATAAAAGGGGTGGCACAGGAGGAGTAGAGGGTTACCATCATCAAAACAGGACATGTGGACCATCCGCTTACTAATGGTCATCACCTGCGCTGAAGATCTTCATCACCGTCAACATCCCATGATGTGGTTTATGTGTCCCTGAGAGAGAGAGAGAGAGAGAGAGAGAGAGAGAGAGAGAGAGAGAGAGAGAGAGAGAGAGAGAGAGAGAGAGAGAGAGAGAGAGAGAGAGAGAGAGAGAGAGAGAGAGGAAGCAGAAGAGAAGCATTGATGAGACACCAGACGTTGTTTGGGTCACTATACAGTCCCACCAGGAAATCGCGGGCATTTTCTCAAAAAATCGCGGTCGGAATTGCCAGATGGTGCACGAGGATTTCCAGAAAATCGCGATAAAAGTTGCGGAGCTTCTTACTGTGTTGTTGCGATTTTGTTGCGGCATGAAGTGAAAGGTGCGATTTTTGTTGCGATTTTTAACGTGTTTCCCCATGCTTGAAAGTAAAGGACACTGCCACATTCCAGTCCTCTGGTGTTTTTATATTATTTCTATTTTTATATTATAATTTTGGTCCTTAAGCAAAGCAGGGAAGCGGCCAGGGCGAGTTTTTAGCCAGAATGTCGTCGTGAAAAGTTCCATCTCTTTCATGCTGCCATTACGACACCCTTCATTACAATGTTCATGGCCGTTTGACTCTGTTTTAAATGTCATCACCGTTTCAAATTGTAAGCATAGGCTACAAACTTCGTATCATGTCGATATCCATTCCTGATTTAAACAATGGTAATTAACTATAAGTAGGCAGGCATGTCCACCCAGTTGAAGAGGGTGCGTGACAGGACCTCTTGTGACTGAAATACTGGTTAATGTGAGTCGTCTGCTACACATAGCCTGCCTGTGTCGGCGTTTAATCTTCAAGCTTGTCAAAAGCAACACAAATAAAAGCAGAGGGAGGGGTCGCTTTCGAAAGAAGGCATAAGCCTAGGTTTTTTTTTGTTCTCCCGCGCCTTCAGCCTGCTTTACATTAACGGATGATGATCATCATTCAATGTAACGAGGATGGAGTTCACAGATTTCCTGTTGTGAAGGGTGCTTGCTGAATAGGCTAATGCTCAGAAATTATATTAATTTTGGTGCTGTTGTGAATATAAAAGACGACGAGATTGTTATCTATAAAACACCACGTCGCCTGCAGAACGGAGGTCTCAGCTGTCAATCAATACCGTCAATTGCGCAAGGACGAGAGAAGGAGAGGGAGAGACAGAAAGTAGTTTTCCAACTTACTCCCAAAGCTTTCCAACGTGTCTGATCTGGTTTTATTCATTTTCAGTGTTCCTTGCCCGTTTGACCACGCCAGGTTAAACGAAAGTGATTTGACAACACGGTCACCAAGCGCTCGTATCCAGCCATGCCCCAATTTGCGCGAAAGATAGGCTACTATAGCTACTCGGCCAGGCACGCACGCATCTTTCACAATGAAGGATGGAAATGACTCCTTTGTTGTGGACAAGGCATTTGAGCATCTCAATTCGGACGGAGGGAAAATGTTGCCTTCTGTATGCGCACAAGTCAAACACCAAAGTGGTCCAGCAGGTGGACCGCTTTAGAAAAAAAAAACACATCTTTTAGGAGCCCTATACTTGGCGTAATGTAGATGACTGTCATGAAGTGTTAATTATGTATTTATGTAGGCCTAGCACATTTTAAAAATGTAGGCCTATTATGCCAGACTAGTCTTACATTTCCCCTCCTGTGACCATGCGAGCAGACGCAATGAGAACATGGCGTTTCCTACATTCATATTTATTAGTTTTTCCCCCCTCACCGACAACTTTGTACATGCATAGTAAAGTGCTGGGACTGATTGCTAGGTTACTTTTTTATTGTATTTTTTTTTATTGTATTATCCTTTTTGGAATGAAGTTTGTCGACGTCAGTGAAGTCAGCGCAACATGGATTGGTTGAAAGTGTTCAAAGTTGCGGGAAATCGCGGTGATTGGTTAAAGTTGCGCTCTCGCGCAGAATTCGCGGGAATTCGTTGAAGTTGCGAAAAACGACGCGATCGCAACATCGCGATTTCCTGGAGGGACTGACTATAGATATATTAGTCTTTTATCTGACTTTTATACTGAGTATGGTAACCTTTGCCATTCAGTGTTGGGGAGGTGGTCTTTCTGTTTAACACGGACACATGCTGGACAAAATTACACATTTAGGCTCTAAAACAACTGGTACAGATGTTAAATCGATCAGGCAAATTTCTGATGCGTACACCAAGTTCAAGAGTTTATTTGCTATTTCAACAAAGTTGATGGGAATTTTTTGTAGCATATCCCCCACCATCAAAAACAAAACAAATACAAACAATGGACAAGACACACAGCTGCAAAGCACATACAATAAATACCACTACCTTAGCCTTAAAAATATGGGACGATCCATCTCACCCCCTTTTTCTTGGAATACTCTCCCCTACCCTCAATACCCATACTCAAGAAGGACGCCGGAGCCCAGAGTACCAGCGAACTGAAAAGATGTATGGAGAATCGGGATGACTGGAAGCAACGATGGAAGGCTCGTCTGAGGAAGACCTAGAGAGAACCTCTGGCCTTAGATACAGGTCACCCTTCTTTAAGTCAAATAGAGGGTTAACATCTTTTGTGCCTAGAAGCATACAACTTTTAAATAAGTTACGTTCAGACAGAATTACTGTACTACAGTAATTGTATACAGGATTTAATTTTTTATTTTTATTTTAAATATTTTTAAAATATTTGTATATATTTTATGTATATATTTTTGTATGTTTTGTTTGTCTTTTATTTGTCTAGTCTTGTCTTTGTGTGCTACTGTAATTGTCTGTCCAAATGTTTATTGTACTCCCAAAACGCAAGACAAATTCCCTTTGGGGCAATAAAGGTGTATTCATAATCATATTAACTGTTGATCAAAAGTGTGGAAATCATGCACAAGACTTATTTTGAAAGCGGTTTTGATCAACACTTAATATGAATATGAATACACCTTTGTGTCGGAATTGGCACAAGTTATCCTTTAAGAGTTAAGGAAGTATTAGGAAGCCTGCGTTCATAAATTAAGTATAACATTTTAAAATGTTCATTAGAGGAGAATAAGAACACAACGTAAAAAAAAAATATATATTTTATTAGATATTTTATTCCCCCTCTTCAGGTTATCTAAAAAATGTGCCTTGTTTTAACGATGAATGTAACAAATACTTTGAGATGTTATTTATAAAATGTGTTCAAACATGTCCTCTCTCATGATAATTTACAATCACCATGTATTGAAAGTATTATCTTATCTTTTACCATATTGGACTATGCTACCTCACCAGACACACGCACACGCGCACACACACACACACACACACACACACACACACACACACACACACACACACACACACACACACACACACACACACACACACACACACACACACCTCCGAATGACTCATTTGTGTTGCTCACACATGACAGAATAGTACTTGTTTCTTGACAACGTCGCTGCTAACCAAGTTAGCAAATTACTTGGTTGCAATGTAATGTCCCATAGGGAACCAAGTAAGGTACTAACTGGTTAGCAACGATACTTTTGAGAAATGGGGTCCCGAACTATGGGCATTGGAAAAGCCAATCCACAGCCCTGGCAAGGAGAGGTGGACCCAGTGGTGTAGTCTACGTAGAACGCGGGTATACGGAGTATACCCACTTCTAAATTTCAGTGATTTCAGTATACCCACTTAAAATTGATTGATCCATTGTTTTGAATGGCACAAATATATACAGTATACCCACTTCAAAAAAATCTCAAATATACAGTATACCCACCATAAAAAAGTAGACTACACCACTGGGTGGACCAATGCACTCACCGGCCACTTTATTTAGCTGCACCTCTCTTTGTAGTGCTGGGTTGGACCCCCGTTTGCCTTCAGAACTGCCTTAACTGCCTGCAACAGTACTCGGGTAGGCTGTAGCATTCCAACTAAGATCAATTGGTACTAAAGGGCCCAAATTGTGGCAAGAAAATGTCCCTACACCATTATACCACCAGCCTGAACAATTGATGCAAGCCAGCGTGGATCCATCTTTTCATGTTGTTTCCATATTTTCTTGTTGAAATCAAGAATCAGATCCGGCAACATTTTTCTGACCTTCTAGTGTCCAATTATGGCGACCCCTTACAAACTGTTGCTTCATTTTGCTGTCCTTAGTTCACAGGAGTGGCACCCGACGCGGTCTTCTGCTGCTGTAGCCCATTTGCCTCAAGGTTTGATGTGCTGTGCATTCAGAGATTCTCTTATGCATACCTCGGTTGTAATGAGCGGTTATTTGACTTAATGTTGCCTTTGTCTATCCGCTCGAACCAGTCTGGCCATTCTCCTCTGACCTCTGGCATCAACAAGGCATTATTGCCTACAGAACCGTATGGTTTCTCTGTAATCCCTAGAGATGGTTGTGTGTGATTATCCCAGTAGATCCTGAAATACTCAAACCAAACCCTTCTGGCACCAACAAACACCATGCCATTTATTTAAATTACTTTGCAACATTTCTTCCCCATTCTGATGCTCGGTTTGAACTGCATCAGATCATCTCGACCATGTCTACATGCCTAAATGCACTAAGTTGCCGCAATGTGATTGGCTGATCAGAAATTTGCGTCAGTGAACAGTTGGAAAGGTGTGCCTAATAAAGTGGCCAGTGGGTGTTTATCCGTCATCTGATACTACTGAGAGATATTTGGCAGCTTTAAGCTCATCAGCTCATATCCTTCTTTAGTCACACAGATTTAGAGGTAGAGTTATTTTTACCTCCTCCAAGGAGATTATGTTTTTCACTGCTGCCAAGAAGGTTATGTTTTTTTTTAACCTCTGCCAAGGAGGTTACGTTTTCGGTTGCGTTGGTTTGTCTGTCTGTTTGTTTGTCTGTCAGTAGGATAACTCAAAGTTATGAACAGATTTTGATGAAATTTTGTGGAGTTGGTGGAAATGACAATTTGGTGGTGGATTTTTTTCTTCACAACTGTCGGGTTTAATGTCAATTTCTTCTTTACTGTATATGTTTGGTTTGAACTACACATTGGAGACAGGTCAAACGTAATTTCAAACTTCTATGTTAACCCTGTTACATAGATATTTGACAATAAAGTACACTTGTCTTGACTTGACACTTAGCCTTTGCCAGTGAGGATCATTCACTAGCAGCTGTGTGCTACTGTTGGGGTGGAATATGCCTGATGAAGATCCAGGGTGATTGAAACATTGCTGTTTTGATGTAATAAACTTTTATTTTTTTGGAGCTTATTGCACAGTGTGCAGAGTCAGACCAACCTACCTTCTTGAAGTGCCTCTACCTCTGACCACTTAACATCAGCTGTAGAAAAGCCCATACTGGCCAAACCCTTACCATCAAGTGAAAAGGGGAAAGGAGATCTCATACATACATTGGATGCATAGAAGACTAGAAGCACTCAGAGAGTGCAGACCTCCGCCAAGGAAGCTGTTTGAAAGATAATTTGACTGTTACACCCTAAGTCTTTCTGCCTTTTTTTTGTGGAGTCCCCTCAATTCAATTTCTGGTCACTAGGGGAGTCTAGATCTATAGGCCAGCAATGGTGAATCTTTTAAAAAGTCCTGGTTCTGGTTCGTGATCCGGATCACCACCAGAATTGAATCACTTGTTCCTTGGGTCATTAATAACAACTCCACACAGTTTCGTCCAAATCAGATAATCAGTTTTTGAGTTATCCTGCCGTCAGAATCTTTTAAAAAGTCCTGGTTCCGGTTTGTGATCCGGATCACCACCAAAACTTAATCACATGTTCCTTGGGTAATTATCAACAACTCCACACAAGTTTTGTCCAAATCCGTTGATTAGTTTTTGAGTTATGCTGCTGACAAACAAACAGACAGACATACAGACATATATTTGTTTACATATTATTTGAAACAACCATCTTAACATACTCAAAATATAATTTCAAAAGTTATGACACATCAGCAGACCCCTTATAATACAGCAATAACTTCTGGTATGCCGGTACTTGGCTCTTTGGATGTGTTTAAATGTATTATTATTGTTATTAGACCCTCGCATCATTCCCATCGCATATGTTTTTATTCCATTTTTTATTCCTATCCTAGTGGCCTACTAGTGTACTAGCCTACTAGTAAAAATCAGCACCCCACATGTACAAAAGTTGGTAACACTTTACTTGACGCCGGTGTCATAAGCATGTCATTACAGTGTCATAATAGTGTTATGCATGTGTCATAAACATTATGTCCATGTCATAAGACTTATGACAAGGACAGACATATTATGACTTATCTATGGCTGTGTCACGACACTATTGTGACACTGTAATGACATGCTTATGACACCTGCATCAAGTAAAGTGTTACCCAAAAGTTATTATTAGCCATAATTGCTTGACCAACAGTGAGAGGCCCCCCGTGTCACAAGTTCACTCACCGACTCTCCCGCCATACATCTAGGACAGCACTGGGCAGCTGGTCTGTTACCCTGGGCACTCTGCTGCAGAGAACATGGGGGAAACAGAGGTGGTGGTCAGGTTTAACAAGTTTTAAAAGGACCATTATATTTTGAAACTCTGGACTGGCCTATTAGTCACATAAAGCTGGTAAACTGCATTCAATCAGCAGATCAATGGAGGGGGTAATGGATCCAAATACTGATATTACAGTCCGCTCCTTTAGAAAGCACTGCCACCAAGAGAATGGTGAAAGGCTGGGAGCTTTTCTAATTTAAGTTGGGAGCAAGGAGGTCTACATAAGGTTGGGAGTGATGTTATCAAAATAGTACATCTGATAGGGTCCTGTTACACGTCCACGAAGGAAGTACAAAAAAAGACGTCAGTTCACTTCATTGTCACATATTTACCATGTCAGGAGCGACTTTGGTGCCCCTGTTCCCATTCGGCGGTACTACTTGCGGCTGGATCTCCCATGTATCCATGGGACACTGGCAGTCGGCGACCGCGCCATATTCAATGTGGCCACAACCAACCAATCCGCCGCAAAGTCTTTTCTGCGCACAGGTCATAAACACAACAAGATACAAGGTGACTCACAACTAGAAACAATAAAGTCGCATATCATACCGCCATGCACTGCATAGGCCTAGCCTCCTGGCAAAACACATGGTGGAGAAGCTGGCTAAATCAAAAGCGAAGGTTACATAATTTGTCCATTCATCCTAGAATGATAAAGCATGCTAGCGTCAAGTTAGTTAGCTAGCAGGCTAGCACACTTTTATTGGCAATTTGTCAACACAACACCATGTAGTGAATTTTAAACCATTTACTAACCCATTTATTTACAATATTCAACACCGCTGTTGGCACGTTTTGACAAGTATTGCAATTAAAGCGGCAGACATCACACGACATACAGAAGCTACGTATGTCACAATATGGTATCGCTATTAAGTTACCGGTTGGCATTCCCAGTTTCCATGCTCCTCTTCGAGACGTCGTTTGTTATGAAGAGGTGCAAATCCCACCGACATGTTTACTAAACTAAAACAAAAGACGCCTGGATGTCCCTTATGACCGCGAGTTCCCCTGCAATCGTAGCGAGCTAGCACGTTTGCTTCGATGTAAACCGTTCACGCGCGCAGACGTCCTCAACTTTGGATTCTACACGGCAAGTCAACTGAGCGCATTGGCCACGAAGTGAGAACTATGCAGCTACAAAATAACAGTGACTGTTGGACTATAAAACTAGAGCTAGCAGTTAGATCTACAGTAAGCTGTTATTATCATAATGTGACAATGCCCTTCCTGGTGTGGGTCATACTATTCTTATCGTGTTCGACCGCCTGTTTTTCCAGCCAATGGGACAGCAGAGGACAGGATGCGATTTCCTTTAGAAGTCCGAGTCAGGCTGTAGAATGTTGATGAATTGCTAGGCTAGAACTACTGCTGGCGGCAACTTTCAGCATGTTCAAGCGTCACCCAAATCCATGACAATAATACAACTCCATTATCCACCAGAAGACTCTGCTCAGTTGGAGGCTGAGGGCACTAGTTCTACATGCAGAACCAACAGACAGAAATAATTTGTCCCAAAACAAGCCATAGGCCTACAGCTGCTGATCTGTCAAGGACAAGGAGAAAAACATAGTCTTTTCTGCATATGACCACCCGTCTATATTTTTTATGTATTATATATATTTCCAATCTTTTTCTCTCTTTTTGTAATCTACTGAGTAACATGAATTTCCCCTCAGGGATAGGCCTAAATAAAGTTCAAGTCCAAGTCCAAGTCTAAGTCTAATTTGAGGCCAAAATTCAATATGCTCCTAAATTCAATAGGCCTATATGGCCTGTTTTTTTCCTTCCAGATGGCAGATTTTCACAATAGCCTACTGTAAGGGCATAAAGATTACCCATTTTCAGTGACATTATGTCCTATCTCCTTACAGACGTGAGTACAAAGCTTGGCTAATTGCTACAAAAATATGAACATATGTATGTAGCCACTTTGAAATATCCAAAGGAATGCTGCCAGAAAATGATCGAATTACAAATACACAGTGGACTGCTGAAAAAGGCTATAGAAATTGTCCCGCCAAAGTTTTCTCGTTGCATTACTGACCAAAAGGTTTCAGGCCTATATTTTTTGTTAAAAAGTGTGTTTGTGTGTGTGTGTGTGTGTGTGTGTGTGTGTGTGTGTGTGTGTGTGTGTGTGTGTGTGTGTGTGTGTGTGTGTGTGTGTGTGTGTGTGTGTGTGTGTGTGTGTGTGTGCGCGCTAAATGTTTGGGCCTCATGAAAGATTCAAATTTTTGGGCCCCCAAAATGACAAATTATGTTATCAGACAGCATCCTTCAGGGGCCCTGCCAGTGCTGTCGGGCCTTGTAACACCCCTCCCACCCTCGTGGCCAGGGCCGGATTAATGCACAGGCTAGACATGGCTGCAGCCTAGGGGCCCCCACCTGCCAGGGCCCCCCTGATTGGTCAAAAGTGAGAAATTGCAGAATTATGACAAAATGGCACATTAAAATTGTTATCCTTAATTCCTAGCACGTCATTATGGCACTGTCTATATATACTGTACATTTGTCGTGAAATGTGCTTTCTGGGGGCCCCACAGCAAACTGTAGCCTAGGGGCCCCAGGCCATCTTAATCCGGCCCTGCTCGTGGCACCCATGTGTGCAGGGCCGCCGCTAGGCATGAGCAGAATAAGAGTGCTTGGGGCGTCGACCACTTTGCCCTTAAAATTTGGGCCTCCTACATTGAGATTGACCGAAAACATGTTATGATTATTATTATTTAATTATGAGGGGGGACTCCTGACCAGTTATGCTTATATGGCCTCCAAAGCCTTAGCAGCGGCCGTGTGTGTGTGTGTGTGTGTGTGTGTGTGTGTGTGTGTGTGTGTGTGTGTGTGTGTGTGTGTGTGTGTGTGTGTGTGTGTGTGTGTGTGTGTGTGTGTGTGTGTGTGTGTGTGTGTGTGTGTGTGTGTGGAGCCCATAGAGGTAGAAAATAACACTAGAGAGGACCCCGCCCCCCCTTTTACGGCAATCTGTAGCGGCCATTATCAGGAGGTAGATCAGAGAAATGGAAATTAACGGAGAACGAGGCTCACCTCTGTCAAAAATGGCTTAATCATGTGAAAATGTCCATCAACACACTATACAAGGACAATAGTTGAAGTGTGTTGCTAACTATGTTCATAAAATATATTATTTGATTTTTAAATGTATTTTATCGACTCATATGATTTCAGTAGATATGTAGCCTGACATTTCAAATCTGGTCTTTGATTAAAGTGTTACTTTATATTTACACAGTTTTAGTTAATTTCTTGACAGGGGTGGGCGTGTTCTCCATTGACTTGCATTGCCTGAAAGTACCTACACTACCTACGGAAGTTGGGAAGCTCCAGCTGCCATTTCCCAGTGCTGTCGCAAATTGCTGTGTCCTCTCTAGTGTTATTTTCTACCTCTATGGTGGAGCCCCTTGGTCAACACTCCAAGTTAACAGACCTGCAGTTCGTCCCAACGCCACACGGTGTCTCTAAACCAACAACTTGTTCAATAATGGCAAAACTCATCAAACTAAGTAGCCTATATATTGTCAGAATGTGTTACTACTCTGTCACAAGAGGAGAATGGAGGTATCTGACAGCTTACATAAAAACACAATACAGAACATAAACACACAGTCGCAGTGACGCTTCCCCCCGACATGGAACTGTGCAGCAATGTGTGCCATTATAATTATGCTTGTGTTGTGTTGTAAGGTGACGAGGGAATACTCTGTTCACTCAACATAGATTTATAAAAACTAAAATAATAATGTAACACATTTCCACGTATTTTCTATTTTTATCAAAGTAGAAAGTAAAAACAGGTTTCCAAACATGCTCGAGCTCGACATATCATGTACAATTAGTATGGTCTGGAAATCGGTGCAACTCGTGCGTGCACACTCTACAACTAATGCCTGGAAACATGGCGAACATACTGGATGTGACAGCTTCTCCGCAATTTGAAGACTTGCTTAAAAAGACTGGCAAGTAAGTATTGTTGGAATAATAACAACAAGGGTTCGTGTAAATTGAAATGTCCAGAATTGCCTTGAATCACACTATGATGTTGATCCTGAACTGATAAATACTGCCTTGAAACACACCACGATATTTGCAAAATGCTAGCCTCGTCCAGTTGCTGCTAACAAGTTCATGGTGTGTACGGTATCTCAGTTTTTGCGGTGCTGCATTAACGTGGAAATGACATTAACGAAGTTATCTTCGTGTCAGAAAACAACATAGTTGGTCGATTACAACGTAAATGTGGTGGTTTGTTTTAACCAGGCGTCTATGCGTGCTGAAGTGTTGGAGAAATGTAGGCAAATTGCAATAACATTACAGACATAAACGTGTAAGGCTACTGTTTGCAATGGCATACTTTCTCAATTGAACAGAGACGTACCAGACACCTTTGATGATAAAAAAAGGAAGTGCACCGATGTGTTTCACAGTCCATGGTTTTTACAAAACTGCGACAGACAGAGGTAAAACAAAACTGGATTGAGAAAGTGAAAGGCCTATGCTCCTTACACCCGTGATGTCTCTAATCATTTTTTTTTTCATTTTTTTTTATGTCTCTAATCATAGCTCAACAAGAACCTGAACACTGAAGTCATGAAATGACTCACTAGACTTTGAATTGTAGAACTAGAAATTCGAGACCTTTAAATCTAGTTTCAGGCACTTGCCATTACAAGCATTTTCTTGATCTGATAATGAGTTGCATGTTTTGATGCCCTCCGCGAAAATGTGCAATGCCGTACTGTAAATAGCCACGTAAATAAAGACAGTATTGAATGAGGTGGTGTCTCCAAGCTTTTGGCATTTGCTGTGTATTTTTCTGTCTGGAATTGAAACTGTCCCTTGTGTTTCAAAAAGCTCTGAAAAGCTGAATGACATCTCTTCAGAAATGTTAGCAGTCATTGCCTATGAATTAATAAATATTTTGTGACACAGCTTTAAAGTTTTCACATGCACACGGCGGTGTTTCACCTTAGTGAGAGAATAATGTTTTTTGTTTCATCTTCTTGTAGGTCGCTAACAGTCGTCCACTTCCTGGCAGCATGGGCTCCCCAGTGTGCACAGATGAACGACGTCCTGGCTGAGCTGGCTAAGGAACATGCGCAGACAACATTTGTCAAGGTAATGCCCTGCCTGTTGTTTTCTAGTGAGAGGTCCGCACCAGGGCTTGACATAAACTTTTTTACTCACCAGCCACTGTGCCTAGTGGTTTTCCCGAGTCACTAGCCATTTAGCCTTCCTACTTGCCAGATTTTTTTTTTTTTTTCATTTTTCTTGTATTGAAATTCAAACAATTTAGGAAATTACTGTGATTTCTCACACCAAAGAATAGATTACCTGTCAAGGTGGTTAGTGAGACTGACATTGTTACTAGCCACAGCAAAGTTTTACCAGCATTTGGCAGGTGCCAGTGTCAAGCCCTGGTCCGCACATTTGAAATCCTTTTCGGTTTCTGGCTGAGCTGGCTAAGGAACATGCTCAGACAACATTTGTCAAGGTAATGTAATGCCTGTTGTTTTCCAGTGAGAGGTCCAGTCTGCACACTTGAAATACTTTTTGTTTTCTTGTATTATTTCATGGCTGGATTACGTTTCGACTAGGGCTGTAACGATACTCTCAACTCACGATTTGGTTCGTATCACGATTTTTGTCCTGCTGTTCGATACACTCCACGATTTCTGAAATGTATCTCATTTGAAGCTTGGAAGCACTATCACATCATATCATGTGGTTGTTTTCTGGACTGAAGGATAACAAAACTTTAAAAGGGCGTATCACGATACTGCCTTTTTGCATCACGATACAGTATCGTGACCCTGAGTATCACGATTTCTCGGTTCGATCCAATATCATTACAGGCCAAGTTTCGACTTCAACAGTCCTCATCAGACTCTCTACAAATTTATCACGATTCAATGGGTCACCGTCACATTGGTTATAAAAAGGGACCTCCCCTGCCTGTTACCGTGCACATCACCTGAAAAGGGAAGTAAAAGCCGGCATTGGAAAAGTCCAACAACTACCATTTGTCACACAGCACACAAGTGAACACTGCACACAACAAAATTGCATTTATGCCTCACCTGTGCAAGGGGGCAGCAGTGCGGCGGGACGGTACCATGCTCAGGGTATACCTCAGTCATGGAGGAGGATGGGGGAGAGCACTGGTTAATTACTCCCCCCAACAACCTGGCGGGTCCGGACTCGGGAGTCGAACCGGCAACCTTTGGGCTACAAGTCTGACACCCTAACCGCTTACTCATGACTGCCCTCTAAAGTAGTGTTGTGTAAAGAAACCAACTGTCATAATGTCATAACTCACAGAGCATTTTGTGCTCTATAGAGTTCTAGTAAGCAAAATAATGGTGATGACCAACACAGGACATCTTAAACTTTTAACAGTGGCCTGAATGCATACCGCAATGTACGTATATAATGCCTCAGTTTGAGACAACTATGAACAACCTTGAATAGTGAAAGGCCACATCTGGGGTGCAAACTTTTTGTTTGACACAACATAAAAGGAAGGAAATCATCATCTGCATGGCACACTCTCAATATTTGCAAATGTATTCAGGGAAAAGGTTAGGGAGCATTCACTTTAATCCAAAACATCTTCCCAGCCAAGTGAGAACTAACACTGAAGTCAGCGCTGTGTATGCAGAGTTGATAAATTCTTCATGGAAGTGCAAGGAGACTGATGTGTGGGAGTGTCTAACTGTGTCCTGTAACTGGCATATGAACTGATGTTATCAAAGATTTTCTCGGTTCCCTTTCCATCGTCTCTGGTCGTTATGACCAAAGACACTTGTGCAGATAGATCAGCGGTAGGGAACCTTTTTTCATTCGAGTGGCCGCTTCAAATTCCTCCAAGGGCCATACAAGTTCTCCAAGGGCCATATTATGAACACACACCAGGATTTCCCCCTGCACTTTAGGCCTATATTGAAGGCAGCCACCTTTACAACAGACCTCACCTCCTCTAGGTCCTCTGAAATAGAACTTAACTCTACATCAAATGTAATTTCTAAGATTCCTTTACAAAACATTCTGCATTTCATGTGAAGCTGCATAGATTTAAAATTATTATAGTGGGGCTGAATTGACAGTTGCCATTGACAGTGCGTCTGATAGACAAGATAGCTCACCTAGACATCATTAATATCTAGCATTGCCTGGTACACCATGGATTCCATTTCAAACCAGAGATTCCACCCCATTACTGACTTTAGCCATTCCAGTTTTTGGAGGTTTTTTTTTTCTTTTTCTTGGCCCTTAGCGGTGTCTTCAAGGCGGTGTCTGCTAGGCACACCACCCAAACAAGGTTAGAGTTAATAAGGATTAGGATTAGATGTAAAGTAAGGTATTAGATGGGTCTTAGGGTCACGGTTCGGGTTAAGTTTAGTGGTTGGAGCAAAGTATTACTTAAGCCAGTGGTTCCCAACCTTTTTTGGCATGGGATCCCATTTGGACATCCCAAATTTCCGGGGACCCCACACACATGGGGATGGGTATTCTTTTTCTGGGTTAGTGGAGGAGAGACAGGAAGCGAGATGGGAGAGAGAGACAGGGAAGGATGGGGAAATGACCCGGGCAGGGAATTGAACGCGGGTTGCCCTCGTAGCAGTCCAGCACCCAGCCGTTAGAGCCACGGCTTGGCCTGTTGCCGGTATTTAATATAATTTTCATATCAAACACACCAAGCGATTCAGCGGGAAGAAGCTTGATGCTATGAAGTTATTCTTGCGAGCACTTCAGGAACTAAAACCCTCGGCTGCAGCTCTCAATGTGGCTGTTAATGCTGACTGAGTCATCAGGTAAGACAGAGCTACTTAATGTTTACACTTATTTAAAATGGTGTCTATCACTTCTATCCAGTTTACACTGATGATTACCAACGGTCTTCTAGTAACAATTCAAGTGTTTGACTTCAGACCGCCTACTAGGTGAGGATTTTATCTTCATTTCAGTGGGAATCAGATCTGGACAGGTAATCTGGCATACAGGGCATTTTCACAGACAGTCTTCATGGGCCGATCCTGTTGTTTTATGGTGGTTTCTGCTTTTTTTTCTGAGAGACCAGCCCTCAATTTAGATGAGGTGATGAGATGATGGTTTGTCTTTAATGGAGATGGTGGACTGAGCCAATCACAGTATTGTTGAAAACAAGGGGGGCTGTTAAGGGCTGGTCTATGCCAAAATGCCTGGCCTGATTTTTCTGTGCCAGTGCAGCCCTGATGGGATGTTCAACTCAGTTAGCAGATATTGCCATGGGCAGCAACACTGCATGGTTGCCATGGGCAGCAAGACTACATGGTTGCCATGGGCAGCAGCAATACATGGTTGCCATGGGCAGCAAGACTACATGGTTGCCATGGGCAGCAGCAATACGTGATTGCCATGGGCAGCAAGACTACATGGTTGCCATGGGCAGCAAGACTACATGGTTGCCATGGGCAGCAAGACTACATGGTTGCCATGGGCAGCAAGACTACATGGTTGCCATGGGCAGCAAGACTACATGGTTGCCATGGGCAGCAAGACTACATGGTTACCGTGGGCAGCAGCACTACATCGTTGCCATGGGCAGCAAGACTACATGGTTGCCATGGGCAGCAAGACTACATGGTTGCCATGGGCAGCAGCACTACATGGTTGCCATGGGCAGTAACACTACATGGTTGCCATGGGCAGCAGCACTACATGGTTGCCATGGGCAGGATGTTGCCATGTGCAGCAACACTACATGGTTGCCATGGGCAGCAAGACTTCGTGGTTGCCATGGGCAGCAGCACTACATGGTTGCCATGGGCAGCAGCACTACATGGTTGCCATGGGCAGCAACACTATATGGTTGCCATGGGCAGCAACACTACATCGTTGGGGTCCTTCAGTATTTTCCTAGACATACTGTAGAGGTAGCCATTTCTTTTTTGTTTTGAAATGTGCAGCAAGACTGCAGGCTGAATTGGTATTGTAGTTGCGATGCATTCAACGGCTGTAAACGGTTTATATCCTGCATTACTTTTGAGTCACGCTCACAATTTTGTTCTTGTGTGATCTCTTAGTGCAGATAGCCATCCCAAATTGCTGTGAAACCCATCTGTATCACAACACCGCTGCTATGACATGATAACCAAGATTAAGACTTTTATAAGGTTGTTACCATTTCCACTTGAACATTAGGGGGCTTAAGCTTTTAAACAAACTGCTAGTTATTGTGCTGGTCCTTTTTTAATGGTGGGTAGTGTCCACTTCTGATTGCAGTGTCAAAATTAGCATTGTGAATGATATTGAAAAGAGTCTTTTTGAAGGTGGAGGCCTTTTGCAGATTATGGGGGGTTGTTGAGGTGCATGAATCTGTTTATCTGTTGAAATTGTTTGAGTAGCTAGAGGCACAGCAATAAACACTCTAATCGCAACACAACACAAGAGGCACCAAGTGATTTATGGATCTCAATATCTGGTAGCTAAATAGGATTAAGAATTTGCCGTGTTGCTGGTGCGTGACATTCTCTCTATCTCTCTTGATTTTCCCCCTCCAGGGCTGTCAATAAGCTAGTACTAAATAAAAATGTGTACACTACACCCATATGACACCAGCCTGTTTGCATGGTGGATAGACAGGAGAACAATAAGTAAAGTCTCTGGGTTGTCACTGGTTTGAAATTATATCCTCAAGATAGTTATTACAGACGCATTTCCTGTGACTGTGTGTCAATATTTTTTGTGCTTTTTTTTTTCTCCTGACTTTCATATTTTGTGCATAATTAGAGTCTCGTATGCCCAGGGAAATGTCTTTTTGAGGGAGTAGTGCTCAATCTTTCCCAGCGTTAACAGAGCTGCTGCATCCAGGTAATATGTCTGGGAGCCAACCAAGCCAGACGCGGCTCAGCCATGCATCATGTCCCCGCGTCCCACCCACCCCATAAAAGATCTATCCCTTCACATCCATCTCTGCTGCGCCCATGACGGGAGTGAAATATGTCTGCTTGCTTACACCCTCATTCTTCCAAACGCGTTTGGGCCAAAGGAGAGAGGGTGTGTGTGTGTTATACAGACCCAGGCAGGTACTACTTGAACTCTTATTTCCACAGGTTTTGACCATGTGTGTTTCTGTGTGTTTTTTTTCTCCTGTGTCGTGTTTTTTGCTCCGCGCAGCTGGAAGCGGAGGCGGTGCCCGAGGTGTCGGAGAAATATGAGATCAGCTCCGTGCCGACCTTCCTCTTCTTTAAGGTACGTCTCCCGGCAACGCTGCCCTCATCACTCAAGACACACACCGGGGTACTGTTGTGGAAGTGGTGTGGTGTGGTGTGGTGTGGTGTGGTGTGGTGTGTTGTGTTGTGTTGTGGTGTGGTGTGTTGTGGTGTGGTGTGGTATAGTGTGGTGTGTTGTGTTGTGGTGTGGTATAGAGTGGTGTGTTGTGTTGTGGTGTGTTGTGTTGTGTTGTGTTGTGGTGTGTTGTGTTGTGTTGTGTTGTGTTGTGGTGTGGTGTGTTGTGTTGTGGTGTGGTA
The DNA here is from genome assembly GCF_034702125.1 of Engraulis encrasicolus. Lineage (NCBI taxonomy): Eukaryota > Metazoa > Chordata > Actinopteri > Clupeiformes > Engraulidae > Engraulis > Engraulis encrasicolus. The sequence continues at coordinate 52,387,265 of NC_085873.1, read as the reverse complement.
TAGTGTGGTGTGTTGCGTTGTGGTGTGGTATGTTGTGGTGTATTGTGTTGCGTTGTGGTGTGGTATAGTATAGTGGTGTTGTGTTGTGTTGTGGTGTGATGTTGTGTGGTATAGAGTGGTGTGGTGTGTTGTGTTGTGGTGTGGTGTGTTGTGTTGTGGTGTGGTATAGTGTGGTGTGTTGTGGTGTGGTGTGGTGTGTTGTGGTGTGGTGTGGTGTGTGGTGTGTTGTTGTGGTGTGGTGTGTTGTGGTGTGGTATAGTGTGTTGTGGTGTGGTGTGGTATAGTGTGGTGTGGTGTGTTGTGTTGTGGTGTGGTATAGTGTGGTGTGGTGTGTTGTGGTGTGGTATAGTGTGGTGTGTTGTGTTGTGTTGTGGTATAGAGTGGTGTGTT
>NC_085873.1:52376875-52381875 GCF_034702125.1 Engraulis encrasicolus | reverse complement strand
TGGGCCTGGTGTTTGGCTGCCTTAATAGAAACAAGTTAATATACCGTACTGCCAACTGAAGAAGCATTAGCAAGCAGCCTCTAGCTGTACTATAATGAATTCCCCCATGAGTGAGGAGGGGAGGGGAGAGGGAGATGGAGGAGAGGAGAGGAGAGCAGAGGAGAGGAGAGGAGAGGAGGGGGGATGGAGGAGAGGAGAGGAGAGGAGAGGAGAGAAGGGAATAGAGGAGGGAAGAGGAGAGGGGGATAGAGGAAGATGGAGGAGAGGAGAGGAGAGGAGGGGGGGGTAGAGGATATGAGAGGGGAGAGGGGAATAGTGGAGGATGGAGGAGAGGAGAGGAGGATGGAGGAGAGGAGAGGGGGATAGAGGAGAGGACAGGACAGGGGAGGAGAGGAGGATGGATGAGAGGAGAGGGGGATAGAGGAGAGGACAGGGGAGGAGAGGAGAGGAGAGGGGAATAGAGGAGAGGAGAGGAGAGGAGAGGAGAGGAGAGGAGAGGAGAGGGCAGGGCAGGGGAGGGGAGGATGGAGGAGACGAGAAGGGGGCAGTATGAGTGACTACATCTCTCTCTCTGTCTTGCTCTCTCTCTCGTGTTCTATGGTGCGCTCTCTCTCTCTCTTTCTCTCTCTTGTTCTCTCTCTTGTTCTCTCTCTCTCTCTCTCTCTCTCTCTCTCTCTCTCTCTCTCTCTCTTGTTCTCTCTCTTGTTCTCTCTCTCTCTCTCTCTCTCTCTCTCTCTCTCTCTCTCTCTCTCTCTCTCAGGTTCTGTTCCTGTCTCTCCCTCTTTTTCACTCTCTGTCTCTCCATGATTCTCTCTATGTATCTCTCTATTTTGTTGTGTGCACACACCTAAGCTCAGTGTTTTTGTCCTTCCTCCATCTGTTACTTTCTACTGTCCATCATGCATCTGGTTTCCACTCAGGGTGTGATTTTGCTTATGTTTGTGTTTGTGTTTATGGGTGTAGATATGTGGATCTGTAATCTGTAACAGGCATTGGAATTGTGTTCTGTGACGGTCCTCATTAAAAGATTAACAAAGACGAACATTGTGCCATAATAAATCAATCCAATGTTTTGCCCGGCAGTTTATCCGCACACGATGCAATCCTTGACATTTTTAATAGCAAACATTAGCAAACCAATGGTAGTGATCCCCCGCGCCGAGCCAAGCCAAGCCTAGCAGGTTTCATCAGTGTTGCACAATATTGCAGAGTGTCTTTAAGGAAAACAAATGTGTTTTCTGGTCTTTTGAAGTTGCTGTTAAATTCCCAGATGAATAATGTAATGTTGTTGCTGTAGGCCTGGGCGATATGGACAAAAATGTATATCACGATATGGATTATTTTATATCACGATAGCGATATGTATCACGATATAGCCTTAAATAAAAAACAAAAAAAAACAAAACAAAAAAAAACAGTCGGACAGGGTCGAAAAAAAACTTTCATCGCCTGTTTTCACCGGTCATCTCGTTTCCCAATGTGAGAGTCCCACGAACCAAGAACACCACAAATGCGCAAATTGCGGCCATAAACAGCAAGGTTCACGTTAGCCAACTGTGGCCGGACATTGGCATGAATGACCGGCAAAATAAAATGTGACTGAACAAAATGTCTGACAAAAAATGACTGTAATTAGTCAGTAAATTATATTAGCGCATTTTAAATAGGCCTACTTAATGTTACAAAATACCAGTAGGCCTAATATGAAACTGAACAAAGCTGAAAATATTTGTGAATAGCCTATGTAAGAACTTGTTATAAACAGCACGCAATAGCCTATTGCTTGCTCTCGTCCCCACCAGCGTTGTCCCCAACCACGTTATGCTTCCCAATAATCACTTGACTCACGCTGGTTGCTGTCGAGGAACAATTCTGTTTGTTGTATTTTTACCAATATATCAGTGAACACAACAAAGGGCATTGCATTTGCAAAACCGTTTCATGCCCAGAAGTCAAACCTAACTGTTTGGGACTCAATGGCATGCGCAGCATCATAGCATCGAGTCACTTTAACTTTTAGCCTACCTCTGCTGAAAAATGGTGGTGGATTTCCAAGTAGGCTACAGAGGGTCAAGTTAAACATTTCAGAGAACGATGTGCTCACGAGAAGTCCCAGTGAAAGTGCACGAAGGGCTTTATAACTGTTTTCATCACCGGCCAAAATGTGTAGCCCATAGTGCGTCGTGCGGAACGTGTCAATTCCATTACTTTCGAGATACATTGCAAAGCAGAGGTTGTGTAGGAGAGATGCGCTTCACAGAAGCGCAAGGGGGAGGGGGACTCGGGGGGGAAGTCTCGTGCTCAGAATCTACAAAACAGCGCAGGTAGGAATGCCAAACTTCACCGCAGCATCTAGTTGGCTCATTTTTGGTAAGTTGTCCAACGCCTTTTTCCAGCCATGATTCGCACGCTTGCTGCCCGGTGCTCGTCACGTTAGCTGGCAAGGCAGTGGCAAAGACACTTTTCCGGGTACTGCACTCTAGGGGGCGCCAATCGAGAAGTGACTGCAGACTCAAAGTTTGAGTCAAACAGACTGAATAGGCTGCGTGCGCTCTCTCGACAGCATACGACCAGAAATAAATCATGGGAGTAAAACAATAAAATAGCCTAGTTTGGCCCACAAGTAGTTTTAAAATTATTTTTTGCACATGTTTACAATCATAAACTGGCTATATTATGAGATGAAATTATATTAAAATGTGTATTAGCTGTAATAATGAAAATATTTTTTTATCACGATATAAACGATAGAGGAGAAAGGTCACGATAGACACGTTTCTCTCGTCCTCACGATATGTCTCGTCATATCGCCCAGCCCTATGTTGCTGTTGTTTACTTGATGAGCTACAGTCCCCCGCCCCCAGTCCTTCCAGCTACACATGCTATTGTGCACAGATCATGGGAAAACATGTTGGCTTTTTTTTAGGCTACTTGCGGATACTGTAGTATGGCAAAATATACAGAGCATGATGCTTTGTTTGAGTCTGAACGTTGAGGCCTTGGTTGCAAGGTCAAGACTGTGAAACCGGGTGAAGTTGTGACGACATACATAGGCTACACAGAGGTGTCAATCCCATATTCAGAATGTAAAAATCCTGCCTGCCACAAATTAGCTCCTGCCCAGGGGTGAATCAGGAGTACTGCAGACCCGTGGACCAGCTGTTCAGTAAAGCCAGAGATTCTTTAAGTATATAGAGATATGCCAACATAATAGGTTTCTATGGGCACCTAACGCGACCAGGTTCCGGTCTGCCTAAAGGGCCGTGTCATAATGCTCCTACAATGAATAGAACAGTCCTTAGGTCTGCCTAGGTCTGCCTAAGGGGGGCCATAATAGAACCAGGAAACAATGGGCCAATGGAACCTCTCTCTCTCGACTCTCTCTGGTAAAGCTACTGTATAGGGCAGGGCTTGGAAGTGACGTCACATCCTCCGATTTCCTGGGACCTCAGCATTTTAGCGGACAATTTTAGCATGTAATCCAATGGCGGTATTAAAATGATATTTCGATCCCCTTTGAATTGTGCCACGAGCTTCACATATGTTGTTTCTGATACTTTTGTATCATTTTTCATACGAAACACCAAACGATTTAGAAGGGTGTGTTTCTTCAAATTTTTCATGCAGACGACCTCGGAACAAAATATTTATATTTCTGCATGAATAATCTATATTTAGCTCCTTAAACAGCATATTTGTAGCCCAGTGCGTATAATGACTGGAATCAGAAGATATTTACTTGCTTCCATCCTATTAGAAGGTCAGCTAAGGTCCCGTGAAATGCGAAACTAAGGGCCGGGACTTTCAATCCCTATGCGTGTGCGTGCATGGGTGTATGTGTGTGTGAGTCCCCGAATCGATTCCCAGCAGATTGGACTACTTGACATAATAACGCGAAATATATTTCAAGTCTGAAATGAAGTCCTTGGTGACAAGAGAGTGAAGCAGTGCTACATTGTGATGACGTTTTTGTGTGTGTGTCGTGTGTGTCTGTGTGTGTGTGTGTGTGCACTGCTCGAACGTGCTACATTGTGATGATGTGTATTTGTGTGTGTGTGTGTGTGTGTGTGTGTGTGTGTGTGTGTGTGTGTGTGTGTGTGTTAAGGCTGTAAGGATACACCCAACCCACGATTCGGTTTGTATCACGATATATGACCCACGATTCGATATGCCCCACGATTTCACACAAAAAAAATTGAAAATAATAATAATAATTATATGAAAATAAATTATATATATACTTTGTAATTAATATATTTTTTGCATTTACCTGCCTGCATTAATTTTGTAGGTTTACAAGGCTGAATGATGTTGCAGATATAGGCTACCACTGCAACCTGTTCCCAGGTGTTGACATCAAAACACAACACAGAGAAATAAGGGATATTAGTTCACCAAGGGAAAAGGCTTATAAATAAGCTAAGATGTTGAGAGAGAGAGCGAGAGAGAGAGAAAGAGAGAGAGGTGGGTGGTCAGGGTGTATAGTCATTGGCAGCTGTCTTACTTCATCAAACATTAGGCCTATGCCTATCCAATTAATATCCAAACATTAAAACAACACTGGCCATATATCGTCAGGAAACATGTTGTATTAAGTTAGGCTACTTAAAGAAATGCAACACTTAATTTTGATTAAGTTAAATATTTCTGTAGCTTTTTTTGATCGTGCAGCAGCGCCTGCCTGTAGCCTACAATCAAAACTCGAAATGAACCTGTTAGTTCTCACTGCGATGTAACGCGTACGTTTTTCGTTTTGTTTTGTGGTTTGACATTTTGTCAAGAGCGAGAATGAATGCAGAGGCTGAAATGGAGCATGCTTTCTGCTTATGTAGGCGGTAATTTTACAATATAGCTTAACATTAATGTGGGAAGAAATAATGCTGCCTAATATCCTGCCTATCGACCTCAACGTTCGTCCGACTTCGGGCACCTCCCTACAAGCGATTCCAGGCTGGTTTATAGGCAGGCGGAGCATCTCGTGCGCTCTCTCTCTTTCGCGC
>NC_085873.1:52274375-52374375 GCF_034702125.1 Engraulis encrasicolus | reverse complement strand
TTCTCTCTCTCTCTCTCTTTTTCGCTTGCATGCTCACTCGCTCCTTTCTCTCTCTCTCTATGCTTTCATCTCCCCTGTGTTTCTCTATGGTTCGTTGGCTCATTTTGGTGAAGGTAGAAAGTCTCCTGCTTTATCCAAACACGTACCCTTCATTACCCTTAAGAGTGTGTGGACGAGGAAGAACTCTAAAAGATGCTTTTCTTTTCTCTGTTCAGGAACTGGTCGAATCTGGTGAACTAGACAGCACCTTACCCAAGGCTGAGACATTAGAGAATCGGTAAGAAGACACACACACACACACACACACACACACACACACACACACACACACAGACACACACAGACACACACAGACACACACAGACACACACAGACACACACAGACACACACAGACACACACAGACACACACAGACACACACACACACACACACACACACACACACACACACACACACACTATATGCACAATATGCATTTGTGATGCAGCAGTGTACAAATGTTTTGAGCCCCTTCTGCTCTCGTTCTTCCTCTTGCCCCAACAGGTTAAAGTCCCTCATCAACAAGCACTCTGTCATGTTGTTCATGAAGGGCAACAAAGAGGTAAGTACATATTACACACAAAATGTACAGTATATACGGCCAAAGATACTGTATACCACTGGACCAAAGCTTGTGTTTAGAAAAATGTAAATGTTCTATTGCCTGCTGCCGCCGAGCTCATTACATATTTTTTGTTAAGTTCAACTTCTCTTTTAACGCCCTATGCGTTAGAACAACTTTTGCCACTTGCTCTTCCATATAAAGTCAATTACTTCAGTCACTTTCCACGTCTTCAAGTCCAGCTCTCTGTCCCTACACTAATCAAATACAAGCTGAGTTCACAAACTTTTTAATCGAACTTAGAAAATAAGCCATTGATGCACAAGGGGCAAACTGACATTATGTATGTATACATGGGCACTTCCGATCAGGAATCCCCTTGTATACGGCCCGATCGGAGTAGATTTCTTTTATCGGATCAGAATTCTAATAGGACTGGAAGAGGTGGTGTAGTCTGAGCAGATGGTCCATGTATACACTCTATTCCACTTGGTTGTTTGTGACGCTATCGTGTCACATATTTTAACAAATGAAGCTCTGGTTATCCTAACATTTTCACGCCACATTGGTCACAGAATTCCTGTAGAACAACTCTCTCCCACCAATCCTGGCTTCGTACTCTCATCCACCGACTTCTTTCTTGTTTGTGAGGTGTTTTAAGTGAACCGGTGACAACAGCACGTCGGAGTGCCGCTGTTACGCACCTCCCCATAATCCCAAGATTAAGTACAGCAGTGTCGCTTCCCACTACACTTTCAGAAAGGCTAAAAATATAAATAAAGCAAGCGATACTTTCATGTTTATTGCAGTTTCAACCATATAGCCCGGCCTGTTTCTAAGCACGGTCCCTGGTAACCGCGCGTGGCAGGTATTCGAACGTTCTAGGTCAATGTAATGTATACACTTCATTCCGATCAGACTAATCGGGTCAGATCTATTCCAATCTGCGAAAAAAGCGCCATATATACACAGCTATTATGGCAAATGTAAGAATTAGCCCTCTGCCAAAGTGGCTAATGGCAGTGGAATTATTACAAGCCACAGCCAAGTTTTATCAGTATTTGGCTGGTTGGTAGTTTCCCCTGTCAATGGCAAGCCCTGTATACTGCCAAACAGGGCTATAAATTAACTTTTTTCATCACCAGCCAAAATGGCAAGTAGATGTTACACATTCACTAATGCGCACAAAGTTGACAGGTAGCCTGTGATGATCAGCAGGGGGAAATAGACGCGTGATGCGACATGTGTCGATTCAGCATGTAGAAATGCTTCGCAAGTTTTTGTTTTTAAACCATCCCGCCGTGGTATTTGCCTGGTTAACACCAGACCTAATCACAAGTGAGATCGAAACGATTGTGTAGAACTAAAGGCAGTGTGGGAGTTCCCAGGCTACCGTGGTATTAGGGCCAAAGGAAAATTAAATAATCACAGCGTCGGCAGGCTACCAAACGAAGATTCTAGGCACGTCAAGTTGGACGCCCGCACAGCAACATTCTATCTTGATAGAGCATGGTTCCTACAACTTTACAGACAATAATAGATTAAAAAAGTACCCCACCATAACGGCAGGTAAGCGGGATAACGGCCTTCGAGGTCGACCGGTTATAGAAATTAATGGTTTGGCGGAGGCTGCGCGCGTCGCCGAAGTTCGGAGCCGCAGCCTCGCCATTAATTTCTTATAACCGGTCACCTTGTCGGCCGCTATCCCTTACATATTTACCTTTATATAGCCTAGTCATTAAAATAGTAAGAAGTCATTTTCAACAACAATGCCGTTATTGCGTTCTTACTTTGTAGCCCTGTATAGAGCTGAGATGTGTGGCACACTAATGCAAACTTGGGAGTGGAGTAGTTTCTAGACATGGAGAACTAGAAAAGAAATATGGACAGTCATGCTGGTGCATGAAAGAGCTGTCCTTGTCAGAGATGGGCTGTGTGTGTGCGTGCGTGCGTGCGTGTGTGTGTGTTTGGAATGAGAAGCACGGTACCCATGCCTGGCGTGCGCATCCCACATCCCGCCTTCCATTTTTGTTGAGTGACTCACTCAAGCATAGAAAGCCATTGTACTTCATGAGCTTACATTGAAGTGTGTGCATGTGTGTGTGTTTATTGGTTCACAGGCGGCCAGATGTGGCTTCAGTCGACAGATTCTGGAGCTCATGAATGGCGCAGGGTGAGTCTGCACCACACACAAACACACACACACACACACACACACACACACACACACACACACACACACACACACACACACACACACACACACACACACACACACACCTCATCTCTACGTTGGGGTGCTCATGTGAACAGGGGTGGGACTGGGGAGGTTCTAGTCTGCACCGCGCACGCAGGCACGGACAGACAGACAGACAGACAGACAGACAGACAGACAGACAGACAGACAGACAGACAGACAGACAGACAGACAGACAGACAGACAGAGACAGACACACACACAGACAGACAGACACACAGACAGACACACAGACACACAGACACGTGTCATCCCCATGCTGGGGTGCTCATATGGATATTTGGGGGGAGGGGGGACTGGGGGGTTCTTGTTCAGCAGATTTAAATGATTCTCTTTCCATATTTCTCTTCCTGTGTACAGAGTGGATTACGATACATTTGACATTCTATCGGATGAAGAGGTAAGATAATGAGATAATGTTTCACTTACTTGGCATGTAGCTTGGTTTTCATGTGAGGATTTTAAAGATGCACTGTGTAATATTTTTAGTAGTTTCTCCAGAATTCATGCTGCCCATTCACAAATGTTACTTTTTCCATGAATACACCATCAAATTCAAAGTATTTTATTAGGGGAAAATTGCACTTTTCATACATGAAGACGGGGACCTTCTCTTTGGTCCGCCATTTTGAATTTCCAGAAATAGACATTTCTAGCTGCAAAACTAGTAAATGTTAGTTTATCACTTAGTAAATATTCATGACAAGTTTTTAGCTATAGGTAGCAGTTTCAATGAGCAGCATAGCTGCAATACCTACTCTGGCCACCATCCTACACAGTGAACCTTTAAGTCGTTTATGACTCCGTTTCGGACATGTGGGCTGATTACGACTCCCTATTTGAAACACCCCATACAATAACAGCTAGTCTTCCATTTTGTTGTAAGGAGAAGTGCTTTCCAAGGACATATTTGATCTTTGAAGTGAATCATAATTGCCTGTTAATGTTTTTTTTTATTACTATAATGGTGTTGTAATTGATTTGTATTGTAATGGTATTACAATATAAACATGACATGCTGCAAATGTTAGAATATCCAGTAAATGTGATATGCTGGTTCCCCTGCCAGGTTAGACAAGGACTCAAGACCTTTTCCAATTGGCCGACGTATCCACAGCTGTATGTGAAAGGGGAGCTCATTGGAGGGTTGGACATTGTGAAGGTAAGAGTCTCCTGTTAGAATGTTGCATGAATTTTTCACAGCTCTTGTAGTTCTCAGCAATGACAGTAGAGGGTTCTGGTGTATTGTATACATTTTTTGATTTGGCATCAATTCTTTGGATGCATTGACCCGAGGTGTGTGTGTCTGACTGTTTGTGTGTTTGGGTGTGTGTGCGTGCGTGTGTGTGCGTGCGTGTGCGTGCGTGTGCGTGCGTGTGTGCGTGCGTGTGTGTGTGCGTGTGCGTGCGTGTGTGCGTGCGTGTGTGTGTGTGTGTGTGTGTTTGTGTGCGCGTGTGTCTCTGTGTGTGTGTGTGTGTTGTCGTGTTTCCTCTATCTCTACGTCCCCCAGGAACTGAAAGAGAGCGGTGAGCTGGCGTCTGTGCTGAAAGGAGAGTGATGATAAGTCCAATGTAGCCCATCAATCAGTTTGGAAAACACACAAAAAACACACACATTGGTATCCACAAATGTTTCCCGGTTGGGTGGCACAAGTACCTTTTTCCCCATTCCGGCCAATAGTGGGTATCTGTGATTTTCCACTTAGAGCCGTAAGTCTTACCCTACCAATATTACGGACCAGGAAGTGAAGGAGATGCAATATCCAGGTTGACGCCAGGGATCAACGTCCAGCTGATGCTGAGGAGCAAAGCTGCAGCTGAAATAAAATCGTCCATGTTACACCCTACAGTATGTGTGCTGCGTCTTTGCTTGAGTCCTTTGATATTTGCATTGTTTTGCAGGGGAGCAGACATGGGTGGACAAAAGGAGTCAGTTGTCCTGGGCCCAGGGAGAGAAGGGCTACATAATTGTGTCAAAAGGAGAAAAAATATTCACACTCCGTAAAAGCTCCCTTATCATGATTTTAATGTGAGAAATGGCACAACGTTTCAACCAGCAAGGTCTTCGTCAGTTGTGTTGACATTAAAATCACGACAAGGGAGCTTTTGGGGTGTGCGAATATTTTTTTCTCCTTATACGTTTTTTGATATTCTGCACGCTAGTTGTTATTTATTGGATGGGCGAGCACCTTGCACTTTTTGATCTACATAATTGGGTCCTCATTACATTTTATGTATTGGCCCTTTCAGATGACTTTGTCCTGGGCCCAGCCAAAAGCTCTCAGCGGCCCTGATTCAATACCAAGCGCTATGTTTTTTAAAAAATTATTCTTATTATTTTAATATACATTATATATTTTCATATATATATATATATGTTTAAATCTATTTATATTTTGGGCCTTACCAAGCCTGTATTAGTTATTATACAGGACGGTGAAGGAGAGCCAGGAAGTTAATTGGGAGAGAGACACGGGGACCCGGGCCGGAAATCGAACCTGGGTTGGCCGCATAGCAGACGAGTGCCCTACCGCTAGTGCCACGGTAGGGCCCCAAAGTTAAGTTCTGTGGAGATTATAAAGTATAACTCCTAAAACTTGCAAGGCAACCAACTATACGTGTGATAAATATTTATGCTAGTGTGTATTAAGCTAAACATCAGGGTTGCTGGCAGAAGGCCAGGTGCCTGCTACCTGTAATGGAGAGAGTGATGCTGAGAGGAGAAATGGACCACCTGAAGCTCTGAAGGTAATTATCACTCTTCTCTACCCAGATGGGAACGCTGCCCTTGGATCAAGACTGCTGGACTGGCATTTTCCCGGTGGACTGGTAGTCTGGCATACAGGGCATTTTCCCGGTGGACTGGTAGTCTGGCATACAGGGCATTTTCCCGGTGGACTGGTAGTCTGGCATACAGGGCATTTTCCCGGTGGACTGGTAGTCTGGCATACAGGGCATTTTCCCTGTGGACTGGACTGCTAGTCTGGCATACAGGGCATTTTCCTCGCCTTAAATACCGCAGGTGATGCTCTGGACCATTCTCTTCTCATCCATCCTAGTTGGGCTGCTCAGCTCATGCTTGGTTACGTACTGTATACAAGTGGCTCTTGGCTATGGATGTTTTATATACATTGGTATATACGGCACCACTACTACATCCTTCTTATGGTCGCCTGCAAATCTGTTTGTGCACAAATTGGAACTGTTTGCACAGCCTAGAGGTGTGTATGATTGAACTGGGGAATTCTCATTTATCACACATCGAAAATAAATAGGTTAACACGTCGCTCACAAACATGGGCTGAGCTATTTAGTATATTGCGCTCACAGACATGGGCTGAGCTGTTTAATATGTCATTCTTTAAGGCAGGTGTAATGGGGTCAAAATCTTTGGATGTACATGGATGGCGTCGCCAGGCTAAGTTGGCCCCTATTTTTACTGACATTTTTAACCTTTCTCTTACTGTAACTTGTGTAAAGCCCTTTGGAAGACATCCAAGTTCCCGTTCTAAAAACAATCAGAACCCAATGACTTCAGACCTATGGGAGCATGCCTATGTTTCCCCGGATCCTATTCCCCTGTCTTTGTATGGGACCGGGGAACTTAGGACCCTTTTTCTAAAAAAGGGTTCTATGTTCCCCGCATTGTATTTTTTCCAAGTTTTCAAATTGTGCCCTTCCCAAAACCTAACCTGTCAATAATGCAATGTTTCTGAGTTGTAAATGTGTGCCCTGACCGAAACTATCCCTAAACCTAACCTACAACAACAACCCCAGACCTATAGCGCTGATATCCCTTGTCATGAAGTGCCAGGGCCGTCTGGTGAAGCGGCACATTGTCTGCCAAAGCCACAAGCTCATGGACCCCCTGCAATTTGCCTACCAAGCCTCCAGGGGGGTTGATGATGCTATTTTAACACATACTTTTGCACACACATCTTGAGAACCCCACGCTAAGATTTTATTTGTTGACTTTCCTACTGTAACACCATGCTACCAAAGACTCTTTCAGTGATTCTAAACCCTGCTTTCGAACAAGGGGTTTTCAAGGTACTCATGACACACTGAAATGTGTAAAATAAAACTGTTATTATAAAATCACATTTTATTGTACAAAAAAAATATTTTTTCTTCTTTCATTCCAATTAATTTTGTAAAAGGATCAGAAAAAAACCTTAATATTTGTCAGAGTGAAGTGTTTTCCAATAAATGGTCACTGCTCTCATACAGACCTTTCAGGACCAGCTAAAAGATGGGAACCTGCAGTATTTTGTGTGACCACAGGAGGGCAGTGTTACTCCAGTCTTAAGAAGCACAGAGTAGCACAGCGCTGTGATGAAGTGTTCTCTGCCACCATACAGGGGTGCCCAGATTTTTTGGGACTTTGGATTCTTTTGGACTTAAGTTAGGGTGACCAGATTTTTGTAGTCTGAAACCGGGACACTTTGTGCGTGACTGAAGGACAATATTTGGCGGGCGGGTCTGGGGGTCCTCCCCCAGGAAAATTTGTACTTTTTAGATGCCATTTCCTGTATTCTAATCAATTTTAGAGGGAGGAATGACAAATCGCAACTGACTCCTTCAGACTTTCTATACACGCGCTGGCTGCCATTAATTGTGGCCGGTAAACATGTCATCTTTTCCATATATTTACCCTGATAGACATGGCGCAATGTAGTGGGTGGCCAAAACCGGGACATATTTGTGTCCCGAGAGGGTTTGCTCGGGACCTGGGACACACAACTCCAAACCGGGACTGTCCCGGTCAAACCGGGACGTCTGGTCACCCTAACTTAAGAATATTTCCTTAACCCCCCACCCACCATAGTCTTAGCCTAGTAATACATTTCTAGCAATATTAGAGGCCAAAAACTAGCAACATTAATGGACATCAATACTCCATTCTTTATTTTTCCGTAAATAGTTTGTTAGCTAATATTGCTAGAAATCCACAGTACAGCAAATACATCTATTAACCCTTAACCATACAAGTGGATACAAGTCCCTTTTGTCCGCACCCTGTCCCCCGACACCATACATTAACCCATTGTGTCCTGAAGCGACATATATGCTGCATTCAAGTTCTTGAGATTTGGGCTGTTTCATTCAAATCGTGGGTATGTTAGAGCTGAATGAACACATTCTAGTGCAAAATGAAGGTTCTAGCTTTTAAATGCAACTCATTTCGTGTTTTTATGTGCTTCGGAGGCTGAGATATTTAGGTTTTAATAGGGAGAGGGCACCTTTTCCCAAAAAGGGCTTAGGCTAAAATGGGTTAAGGATGTCCCTAATGCTGTAATTCCTGAAGTATATATTATCTTGGAATTTATTACGAACTGTCCAATATTGAACCATGTTGTGTTGTCTTGTTTCGACTAAGCCCTGATGAAGACCAATCATGCGGTCGAAACATGTTGGCTCTTTTAATCATGTTTTAGCCATTAGTTAGTAATAATAAAGGCTTTTCACTTTCTAATTTATTCACTCGGAGTTGCCTGGATTCTCCTTTTTGTTGTCCATGTCTTGTGTTGTGTGTTGTGAGATAGAAGGGTTCAGCTTTGTGTTTCTGAAGACACACCCCCCCTTCTGCTGCGTTATCCAGACAGTGTTGTCTCCAGTCAGGGCTGCTGCTAAGGTTTTGGAGGCATAACTGGTCAGGAGCCCCCTCCCCCTCATAATAAGGTTGTGGAGGCCCTAAGCATAATTGGTCAGGAGCCCCAGTGCTTAATTTGAGGGGGAGCAAGGGGGAGCTAGCTCCGGAACCTCAAATGAGAGCTCCGGAACCTTGGATGGAACCTCAGGGAAAGACATCACAGACCCTCCCTCGGGGGGGAGCCACCCATCCTCTGGGCTCCGGGACCTCCCACTTGACAAATTAAGCACTGAGGAGCCCCCCCTCATAATAAGGTTGTGGAGGCCCTCAGCATAACTGGTCAGGAGCCCCTGGCCACAGTGACTCTGACAGTTAAAGGGACACTGTGTGAGATTTTTAGTTGTTTATTTCTAGAATCAATGCTGCCCATTCACTAATGTTACCTTTTTCATGAATACTTACCACCAGCATCAAATTCTAAGTATTCATTATGACTGGAAATATTGCACTTTTCTTACATGAAAAGGGGGATCTTCTCCATGGTCCGCCATTTTGAATTTCCAGAAATAGCCATTTTTAGCTTAAGAAATGACTGTACTTGGGCCATGCTAGAAAATATTAGTTTATTACTCAGCAAGCTTTCATGAAAAGATCAAATTTTGCAATAGGCAGCCCGGTTTCAGTGAGCAGCATAGTTGCAGTACCTTTTTGACCTGCACAGTGTACCTTTAAGGCCCTTTCTCCTCTCTCTGGTCACTCTCACATCTCAACATTCAGCCCATCCGGCCCTACCGTGGCTGATATGGTAGGGCACACATTTACCACTCGGCCGACCCGGGTTCGATTCCCAGTCCGGGTCCTTTGCCGATCCTTCCCCATCTCTCTCTTCCTGTCTCACAAAAACCAATAAAGGCTGAAAAGCCCCCAAAAAAATACTTAAAAAAAAAAAACATTCAGCCCATCCCCCGTTGTTTGTGAGATGTATTGCATTGTTGTTGTACTGTATTATGTCATGTCTGTTTAATGTATTGTCATTTGTCTGTATAGCGCAGTAGCTCTGTAGTATGTTCACTCATTCTCATCTGTATGCAGCATTTCCATCACACAGTACATTTGTTCAGTAATGTGCTACTTTGGCGGTGTAGCGTTTACATTTCAGTTTAATGCATGCTCTGTGTGCCATGCCCCAGCTCCACACAGCTACTGTAGATAGCTGTGTCATGTTCCCCCCTTGCTTAGGATCTCTGCTGTAGGCAGTTATCCTCATGTTTCTCCCTTCACCCCATGTGTATATATGTATATAATCTGTATGTGTATCTTTTACCTTTTAATTTTCAGTAAAACCACAGTTTACAGTGGTTTACCTTCAACTTGTGTGTGTGTGTGTGACTTCTTGGGGAGATCTATTTTTGTTCTGGCCGGACAACCTGTGTAGCTTACTGTATTCCTGGACCAGCCCTTATTATGCAGTCCTTTTCCGGGTGCACCACTTAGCCCCATTTTTTTTTTTTTTTACATTATTCAATATTTTTTTCCATGTTGTTTTTTAGTCAATCGCAATTTAAGAGGCCCCAATTTTGGGGGCAAAGTGGTTGGTGCCCCAAGCACAGGTTGGTGCCCTAAGCCCTCTGCGTACTCAGGTTATGTCTAGCGGCAGCCCTTTCTCCAGTGTCAAATATCAGGTAACATTTCCACACAGATCAATCATGCCCATGAAATCACAGCTTCATTGCTTGGATGGAGAGGTGGCGTGCAGTGCACTCATAATTCCAAGCAGCTTTTAGATCGTCTGGGGAGCAAATTCCCCTCTCCATGCACTAGCACCAGAGAGACTGGATAAGGTCATGAAAGTGAAAAAGTGAAAGCCCATTGGGAAACTCCAACTCCCATTGTCATTGTGACACAGCACTCCACAGCACACAAGTGAACACTGCACACTGCACACAACGAAATTGCATTTATGCCTCACCCGTGCAAGGGGGCAGCCCTCAGTGGCGCCCCATGGGGAGCAGTGCGGTGGGACGGTACCATGCTCAGGGTACCTCAGTCATGGAGGAGGATGGGGGAGAGCACTGGTTGATTACTCCCCCCACCAACCTGGCGGGTCGGGAGTCGAACCGGCAACCTCTGGGATGCAAGTCTGACGCCCTAACCGCTCACCCATGACTGCCCTATAATACTCCTGCAGTCTCTGCTAACACTCCACGCCTGTCTTTCCATACAAAACGACCATCAGGGCTGGACTGGCATAGCAGGCATTTCCCGTTTGGGCCCTCCCATATGAAAAAGAATGATATGATTCATATACTGCAAACATGCATGTTCCTTACATGAAATCGTATAGAAAAAATGTGCCAGATTTGCAAGAGTCACTTATGCGTTTTCTAATATATGTCTATCATGATAGTCGATTATGGCCCCTTTTCTAAAAGAAATACTATATGGAACTTATATGCATGCCGTATAACATGACTGCATGCAGTATAAATTCTTATAAGAGTTTGACATGCCAACAATGCATAATACTATATTATATTGACTAAAACATAGGAGAAAACTACTATATTCCTATAGAAATAATGCACGTTTTATGTTAAAATCATATTGAAGTCTTATTCACAAACACCATCATTAAATTTGCTGACGACACAACCGTGATTGGCCTGATCTCTGACAACAACGAGACGGCCTACAGAGAGGAGGTGGAGCAGCTGGCACGCTGGAGCCAAGACAACCACCTGGCCCTGAACTCCAAGAAAACGAAGGAGGTGATCCTGGACTTCAGGCGGTGTGGCCAGGGCAACCACTACCACCAACCCATCAACATCGGAGGGGAGCCAGTGGAGGTTGTACAGAGCTTCAGATTCCTGGGTGTGCACATCAGCGAGGACTTGTCATGGAGCGCCAACACCTCTGCAATGGCTAAAAAGGGATCCCAAAGGCTATATTTCCTTCGCACTCTAAAGAAGGCCCAGCTACCACGAGATCTGCTCACTAACTTCTACAGGTGTACAATTGAATCAGTAATTACATACAGCATTACATCCTGGTACACCAGCTGCACACACGACAACAAGAAGATGTTACAGCGCATCATTAAAGCAGCAGAGAGAATAATTGGATGCCAACTACCCACACTTGAGGAGATCCACCATACACGCTGCACAAACAGAGCATTAAACATCCTTAAAGATCACACACACCCTGGTCACAGGCTCTTCACCATGCTACCATCTGGCAGGCGCTTTAGGACTCTGCGTGCCCGCACTACAAGAATGAAGGACAGCTTTTACCCTACTGCCATTAGACTCTTGAACTCAATTCGTCACCTGCCCCCCCTCAATACTTCAGGACTATCGATACTGTGAGATGCACATGGATTTTTATGGATTTTATTTATTTATTGTTAATATATTTTTTATTTTGTGGGCATTTGTGGGTTGCTACTAAACATAATCTCGCTATATTTATATAGTGACAAAGTCTACTCTACTCTACTCTACCTTATTCAATTTACGTATTGTAGCGAAGGGGAGTAGAGTTGCCCAGCTGGGACTTGAACCCAGACCTTCTGGGGTAGTAAACCGGGGCTCTGACCGCTCGTTGGCATGTTTGTCAGAACACACCCACAACCCTAGTGATGGTCACTCCATCACATTGCACCCGTGCGCTTCACACACTCATGGTGTCCCTCACGCAACTGCCCATCATGCTTCTCCCATCCAGTGTGCACCATCACCTATGCTTGACTCATCACTGGAGTCCCTCACACGGGGGTCACTCATCCTGGGGGTCCCTCACATGGAATTACGGCTCATACACCATGGGTACGCTTCCGATGGCCTCACGGTACCATCCCACTTCTGACACCATTTGTAGCGAAGGGGAGTAGAGTTGCCCAGCTGGGACTTGAACCCAGACCTTCTGGGGTAGTAAACCGGGGCTCTGACCGCTACACCAAAGAGCCCGGCTCGTTGGCATGTTAGTCAGAACACACCCACAACCCTAGTGATGGTCACTCCATCACACCTATGTTCCGTACATGTTCAGTAGTTGGATTTTACAGACTTTCTATATTAAGTTTATATGAAGTTTACAACTTGAAATGTAATATTCGTATATAAATTTTATAAAGTTTATACATTTAATTATATGCAAACCTTATTTAATTTGTACATTTCTTAAACAGTTTCTGACACCAATATTTATATGAATTCTGCACATTTCTCATATGAAGCATGAGACTTTAAATGTAATATTTGTATATAACACAGGCCTAGACAGTCTAAATAAGCTTCCCGGAAAAAAAAACAACCTGACGAAGAACTTCACTCATGATTTTTTATTTGTCTTTCTTGACTGTCATGTTGAACAATCGCGTGCCGTGGCTGCCTTCCTCCCCTCATCAGTCGACGGGGAAACATCACACCAGCGCTTCGATCTGAAAAGGCAACAAGTGTAGAGCTAAACTTACAGCTTTCATGTAAATTTCGTAGGATGACAGTCAGACATTGCATCACGACATGGAATGGACAACGCTCTCTTTCACATCTCTATCCCGTGACAGTAATGATGTTGAATATTATAAGATGTACAATGTCCTACTTACTCTTGGTCCGTAAAAGCCGGGACTGAAGGCAGCAGCCAGGCAGGCATCACCGTAGCAGGGTGGGTAGCTGGCTAGCCCTGTCCGACCCAGAGGTAATTCCACAACATGGCACAAATACAGCACACATCTGATTGGCATTCATCCAAAAACAGCACTATTTTCCAATCTTTTTACTTATACGAAATATATAAGCCCTTAGTAACATAAATTGTGTATGGCATATATGACTGAAAATGAATAAAAAAATAGTTAGATTTGTATATGTGGGTTTGTGCCTTGTATGACCCTTATAATATTCTTATGGAACATATATAATCCATATGCGTTTTTAATNAGACTTTTTCATATGGGCTGCACCCTCGTGGGTCCCTATTTTCAGAAATGTCAACAAAAACAAAATCTTAAAATAGGGGCCCACGAGGGTGTTGGCCCCAACGGTGAGTCAGTTCTGTGCTGCTAATTATTAGTGGCCCCTTTTAGCCAAATTTGTGAAAGAATAGGCCACTCTCAGGAGCCCAGTGAATTCCAGCATGGAACTGTCATAGGATGCCAGCTGAGCAGCAAATTGAGTAATGGAATTCCCTTGCTCCTAAATATTCCACATTCAGCCGGCAGCATTATGATAAGAAAATGGAAGCGTTTGGGAGCAACAGCAACTCAGCATGAAGTGGTAGTAGCCATGTAAACTGATGGGGAGGGGTGGAGAGGTGCGTAGTGCAAATAGGTGGTCGAATGTCTGCACTGTCAATTGCCACAGAGCTTTAAACTTTATGTGACCTTCAGATTACTCCAAGTACAGTATGCAGACAGTAAGCAGCTGCATCCAAGCCATAGCCATACATCACTAAGTGTAATGAAAAGTGTATGATGCAGTGGTGTAAAGCATGCCTCCACTGGACTCTAGAGCAGTGGAGATGAGTCATCTGGATTGAGGAATCATGCCTTTCCATCTGACAATCTGATGAGGAATCTGGGTTTGGAGGTTGCCAGGAGAACGGTCAGCCTGATCTCCAAAAATTCTGTGCTCCTGGACACGGATGTTAAGGACACGAAATCCGTGTCCAGGAGCACGGATTTTGCCAAAATTCCGTGCTCCTGGACACGGAATTGTTTTCCGTGCTCCTGGACACGGAATTGTTTTCCGTGCTCCTGGACACGGAATTGCTTTCTATAGGCTATTACCACAGCACTGTGTAACTCTATCATTAGAAAATACATACCAAATGCCAACTCTAAACAAAATAATGCTATAGCAATTGAAGTTGTGCCCTGACCAAAACACTACCTAACCTTAACCTGTCATTAAAGACATATTTTTGAGAAATACCTTTTCCAGTTGGTTGCTAGGCTATAAAATTCATATAATGAATGAAAGAAAACTAGCTGTGCCCAGACCAAAACAATCCCTAACCCTAACCTGTCAGTAGGAAATGTTTTTTTTTTAGAAAAAATATTTGAAATAAAAAAAATCCTGAGAAAACACAAGACTGTGGAAACATAGAGCTGTGGGAGTAGCTTATAGAGAGAGCACTTCTCTGTATCACGGAAACAGTTCCGTGTCCAGGAGCACGGAAAACAATTCCGTGTCCAGGAGCACGGAATTTTGGCAAAATCCGTGCTCCTGGACACGGATTTTGTGCCCTTAACATCCGTGTCCAGGAGCACAGAATTTTTGGAGATCATGTTGGAACGGTACATTTTGGACTTTGGATTTTGGTGTGACATTTGGTGGAGGCGGAATGATGGTGTTTTTAACGAGTTGAGATTGGCCCTTTACCAGCCTCCAGGATACCAAAACATTTTGGACAATTCGCTCCCAACCTTGTGAGTCCAGTAGTTTGGAACAAGCCCCTTCATCCCACAACTGAATGTGCACAAAGCAAGGTCCATAAATAATGATAATGTGAATGGTAAAATATTCCCTAAACACACTCCTTCCCAGATGAGATGAAGCTCTAATAGCTGTGGACTGATAACATATTGAAGCCTATGGGTTAGGAATGGTAGGATTAGGATAGGATAGCAGTTAAGTTCATGTGAGTTAAGACAGGTTGACAACTCTTCTCATTTCAAGTACTACATTACCCATGATGCCACATAGAAACACATCTAGCAGGATGGAAGTGAAACACATCTGGAGAGTCAGACGCGTAACGCAGAATACCAACTAGAAGTCTGCGCAGACAGTTGAGCTTTTCAGTTGAGATCATTAAGCTTGTTATAATTTATAGAAAACCACGAGGTACACGTTCGCTTCGCACAGCCAACGTTGCATTGTAACAGCAGCTTTTTCCAGCAGACAATTAATTGTTGCAGACCTGGGCATTCAAGTTAATGACGCATCTCTGAACTGTATCTGACACCTGTGGGTATCTGAGGTCTGAACAGATACAAAGTCTTGGTACCGGTAAGTAAAGATGTTAAATGCGACATGATAACTGATTGCGCACACAATTTAAGTAAACAATCAGTTCTGAAAGCGAATAGACTACAGTGAGCTGAAAGAGGAAGTATAGTTTGTCGCCCACGCAACGGAAATGTGGCACAGTGCAGCGTTGGTGCACAGTGAAGCAGATGGGGCTGTGTTGCTGTTGTTGCTGAAAGGGTTTGGTCGGGTTGGTTCTTTGCTGATCTTGAAACTCTTGGGTGGGTGCATGGGGCATCTTGGCATCTGTGCTTTATCAAGAGCTTACTGTTATTATCAACAGTGTGACTTTGTGTGATTTCTTCCTCCCTCAGTGTCCAGCTGCGTGCATGAAGAGCCCATGGATAAACCAGAGATCGGAGAGACGGACCCTCCTCCTGAGGAGAGGTGAGCGCACATGACTATTCTTCTAGGCCTACTCAGAGCCATACAGTGAACAGAGTTACGCGATTGGAGGACCAGGAATTAAATTGCAGCCCCGCCTTTCAGCGAGATAAGGGAGTTCCTAAAGCTGCTGTCTTCCCATAGACTCAACATAGAACCACCACATTAACAGCCAAAAATAAAGACTAACGAACTATACTGCGGGGTAATCACCACAAATATGTAAACTATCAACTGTCTCGGTGGTGATAATCACAACACTTTTAGCACCTGTGATGCTTATCTGAAGTTATTACTACGAACAGCAAGTCTTGTCATATTCCCTGCATTGAGTGCTGTGTGCTACGCCCACTACTAGGAACTAACATTCGCAACGCTGAGCAGTACTGAGAAGCTAAAACAGCTAATTTTGCTAATGAGGAAGTCGGCCTTAGGGCACAGCGGAGATCGCCTGACTCTGTTCACTGTATGGCTCTAGGCCTACTTATCATACATGAAAAGTAGCATAATGAAAAACGTAAATACTAGATAAAAGTAAATACTAATAAAATGTACACAACATAAAATGGAGGAAATGTAACTGGACAAAATTATTTTTGAAGATCAAGTTCACAAAACAATATTTACACATTTCTTGAACATTTGCTGAAAAAGTCTTTGAAAACCTTGAGGAGATGCATATCTGCCTCCAGATCACGCCAGTCTGGTCTGTAGTTGAGATTGTCAATAGCTTGCTTTCCAATTTTTACTTATTATTACCATAGGGTGACCAGACGTCCCGGTTTGACCGGGACAGTCCCGGTTTGGAGTTGTGTGTCCCAGTTCCCGAGTAAACCCTCTCGGGACACAAATATGTCCCGGTTTTGGCCACCCACTACATTGCGCCATGTCTATCGGGGTAAATGTATGGAAAAGATTACATGTTTACCGGCCACAATTAATGGCAGCCAGCGCGTGCACAGAAAGTCTGAAGGAGTCAGTTGCTATTTGTTATTCTTCCCTCTAAAATTGATTAGAATGCAGGAAATGGCATCTAAAAAGTACAAATTTTCCTGGGGGAGGACCCCCAGACCCGCCCGCCAAATATTGTCCTTCAGTCACGCACGAAGTGTCCCGGTTTCAGACTACAAAAATCTGGTCACCCTATATTACCATTCTGAAGCTGGCTGTTGGGGGACTTAAGTCTACAGCATTTAGGGGTGTGACAAGATGTGTGTTAACCCCAACAGCTGGTTAAATATTTCATGTACATATCATATTGCTGCCTGTTGAAAACGAATGCAGTATAGTCTAAGCTGAAAGACAAAGTTTTCTTTTTTTTCTAAACAGGAAGTGGCTGAGATAATAATAATAATAATAATAATTGTATTTGTATAGCACTGTGTCATACAAGGCATGTAACTCAAAGTGCTTAACAAATGGGAAAAAACATTGTTAGAGATGGATTTAAAAGGAGAGGTATAGAGGAGAGGCAGAAAAAGCAGGAAGGCAGAGGAAGAAGAGATAGACAGAGAATGTAGAGTCATAAGGTCAACGTAGGTTAGGACCAGGATTCTTAGATGTGTAAGGTCCATAGTGGCTGGGCCTATCATAAGTCATAGATAGTCACACAGAGATTGGGCGTTCAGGTGCGGCCCCTGGTGGCATCAGGGGTGAGGAAAAACTCCCTTTCGCTTGATTCATAGTTAGGAAGTGGTTTATCACACACAGAGCAGAAATGTGCTGCCTCTTGTAGTGCATAGTCAGCTGATTGGGTTGTAACAGCCTTTTGCTAACAAAGTAAAAAGTTATAAGTTAATCTTACTGTGGTAGGTTACTGCCCCCCCTTATGATAGAATGGTGAGTATTGGGCCTTTATTACTGTTCCCCACTCAACCGTACATGGCTGTCTCCAGATTTCTGCCTTGCTCCAAAGACTATGCCATATGCTTAGGTCTGCGAAGGTGAATGGGTTCCAGAGCGGGTTAATCTGGAACTGTGCGCCATATGCTTAGGTCTGCGAAGGTGAATGGGTTCCAGAGCAGGTTAATCTGGAGCTATGCCATATGTGTAGGTCTGCTTAGGTGAGGATCTATCAAGAATCCCTGTACGCAGTGCCAGCCCCAGTCTTTATGGGGCCCTAAGCACTACATTTCAGTAGCTCCCCCCCCATACCACCACCTCCTCAGCCTAAAGCCCCCATAGCAGTACATTTCAGTAGCTCCATCCATAGTTGGGTGCCTTGTGTAATTCAGATGGATGTTACTGTAAAAAAAAATTTTTGTTGTTGTTGCTCAAATTGATAGAAAAGGGGTAGAGAAAGACATTCCACATTCCCCCCATTTTTACCTTTTTATGACATAATCTTTGTGGCGGAGCCTAATTGTCAGTATAGACTTAGACTTAGACTTCTTTATTGTCCATTAAACGTACATAAAATGAACAAAAATGCTTTGGTGGTGGCATAAGGACACACAAGACAAACACACATCACAGTCAACACAGCAAAGAATATATATATATATGTGTGTGTGTGTGTGTGTGTGTGTGTGTGTGTGTGTGTGTGTGTGTGTGTGTGTGTGTGTGTGTGTGTGTGTGTGTGTGTGAGACAAAAGATAGATAAAACCTGTGGAATAAAATTCAATCTCCTTACTCAATTAAAAATTAAGAAACAGTCTATTCAAATTTACCATATTACTTACTGCTAGAGCAGCACACCGAGCTTCCTACGCTGAATTACGAAGCACTGTGTTACTGTATACAATTTTTAAATTAACAGAATACTACTACTAAAATACTATTGAGGAGCATAGAGCTTATCTACTCTCTGTTATTATAACCAGTTCTTTGTTAAGAATAGCCACAGCTGATGGTACAAATGACCGCTTGTAGCCATTCTTCCTTGCCATTGGAATTTTCAGTCTACGTCCAGATGGCAGCATCTGGAAAGCACCGTGAGGAGGGTGAGTAGGATCCAGATAGAATTGATGAGCCTTCTTTGTTATGGCCTGCGTGTGCAGGTGTGAAAGTTGCAGCTGTTTGTATCCAATGATCTTTCCAGTCTGGCTGACGATCTGTGCCAATTTGTTCTTTTGCTTGACAGAGAGGTATACCATGACACGATGTTGAATGTCAGTACACTCTGTCAGGTACGGAAGCCGAGAGCGGCCTCAGTATCATCTTTTTAATTCACTTCGTTATCCCGAGATAACGGTATAATTAATTGGAGATCTCGATAAAACAATAATGTCGTGTCACCAGGCGGAACTGCATTCACTTACGTTGTTTCCGAGGGGAACAATAGTTACAGCGACACTTGAGGTGCAGGTAAACAACAGCTCATTGGTAAACGCTGGCATGCCAATTCAGTTTGTTAATCAATGTAAAGCAAAGCCATGAGAGCCACTTTAGTAATTAACCACTCTAGCGATAGGCAAGAGTGCAATTTAAAAGCATCAGCTATCCGGAGAGGAACATAGCCGAGAGGGAACAGTGAAGAACTGGAGGAGTTGTAAACTGTGAAATCGCTGTGGAGGACCCCATCACGGACGGGAAACGGTGGACGGAGCCCCCCTTCTGCCCTTTGGGCACGGTAAGTGTCTCTTTGTGCGATATACCCCCCTTGCCACTGCCTGCCTAATGCTCTGTTGGCCCTTGCTCGCTACACCGCCACCGTAGGCTTACCATTGTGCTTGCAATTGCCTCCTTGCCTTCGCTTGCCCCTGGTAACCCATCGTTGTGTTGCTGTCGCTACCCCCGATACCTGCCAGCATTATAATAATGTTGCTGGCCCATGGCCACCTGAACTGCTGTGCTCGCCCTGTTAACTCCTTTCTGTGTGTGCTGCTATCAAGTCAAGTCAACTGTAGGCCTACTTAATTGTCAAAAATCTATGTAACAGTGTTGGCACAGAACCAGTTTGAAATTGCGTTTGACCAGTCTCCAATGTGCAGTCTCCAATGTGCAATACACACACACACACACACACACACACACACACACACTCTAACCTACTCATACATGAATTTACTAAGCTTATTCTTTCTCTGACACATTCATTCACAGCATGTGCAGTACACAGACAATACACACTCACACATGTGCAATTTTCAAACTCTGTCATACTGATATAGACATGTAGGCTACAATACAATACACGCACACACACACCCAATCGCTTCCCCCAACCCCTGCTTGCGTTAATGCTGCTACTCCCCTAGCCACCTGAGCTGCTAAAACTCTGAAGCGCTTGCCCACTGCATGTGCTACTGTTACTATTCCCGACCCTTGCCTGTATGACTGTTGCTATAGTTCCCCAACATGGCTGTAAATTGTGCTGTGCTTACCATTACTGTCCCCTTATTGCAAGAGCTGCTGCTATCCCCCGGGCCCCTCCCTTTGCATGGGCTACTAACCTAGTCACCTGAACTACTGCAACCGTGCTGTGCTTACCCCTCTTGCCCCTCTGGCGTAACTACCTTGCTAACCTCCCCATCTCTTTTTCTCTAGCCCCAGCCCACAGGAAACCAGGCGGCTCCGACCTACTGTACCCCGCCCACTCCTGCCGGAACGCCACCACATCTCCCCAACGTTGGTCTGTCTTCACGTGTGAGTCTGTAGTGTTATTATGCTCCCTCTCCCCACCTTAGCCTATCAGCTGTGCTGCTTGAGCTAAAGCAGGGGTGGGGAACCTTTTTCATTCGAGGGGCCACTTCAAATTCCTCCAAGGGCCGTAGAAGTTCTCAGAGGGCTGTACTATGAACACAAACCAGCATATTCCCCTGAACTTCATGTCTATATTGAATGCAGCAAACTTTAAAAGAGACCACACCTTCTCTAGGCCCCCTTAATATAACATGATTGTATTGCCAATGCAGTTTTACAATGTCATATTTCATGTGAAGGATGCACAACATTAAAATTATATCGGGGGCCGGATAAAACGCTTCAAGGGCTGCAAACGGTCCTCAACACATAGGTTACCCACCCCTGACCTTAAGTGTGCCATGTTTATACATGCGGGTAGCTGACCAGGAGACCCCAGCCCTACTTGGACAGTGACTGGAGCCGGCCTGATCCATGCTGCTGTTGCTGCCCCGATCTCTTCCAGTGCAATTGTTGCTATCCCCCAAGTGCCAATCCCTGCCCCTATGCATGCTGTTAACCCTTTAACCACCTGAACTGCTGCAACAGTGCTGTGCTTGTCTCTGTTGCTCCATCAATGCATATTCTTTCACTACCCCTGAGCCCTACCTGTATGCATGCTGGAAATAGGAACGGCAACCTGCCCTGGCCCGTTGTACTTGCCCTACTCTGCTGCTGCCCAGGCTTTGTCCCTCTCCTGGCGTGGGTTTGTCATCATGCGTAAGTTTGTAATCATGCGTAAGTTTGTAATGACACTTGTGCATAACCTGATTACAGTGTATAGGCCATGGGACATTATTTCAGCTTGGCACCTGGCAGATTCTGGAAGTAGACACTCTAAAGATACAAAAAAATCAGGTGGCGTAAAAAAAGCCGGGGGGTGCGCGTGGACCCCCCTTTCCAACCCTACTAATACTTTTGTTTGTTTTTGTTTCAAAGTTTCCCTTAGAAACAGCACCACAATTTAGATGGTGTGGCCCATCGGTGCATCATTACAGCAATATACAGAGGACTGAGCCCATCATAGGTGTAGTATGGGGGTGGGGAGTGCCTGGGCCATTTAGTAGTGGTCCCAGGCCAGCCCTGCTTGTTACTTACTTCTCCATGGCTGAGACGTGTTTGGTTTCGATGGTCCCCCGGGTCAGCAGCTCGGCGGTGATGCGTCCCTCGAACAGCAGCCCCTCCTTGGCCATCTTGACGGGACCTAACAGATCAGACTAAGCTGCTTTCCCCTCCCCCAAAGACGGGGACCTCATCGGGCTCCCATCCACCCCCTGACCTGTGGACTAGTGCTGTTCTCTCCTGCCCCTTCCAACCAGCTCGCCCAAGTTGATTGACCTACAGTGTGCTGTGTATACCGGTAGTTATTCACCCTACTTACATGGATTGCTGTGTTCTCATTGTGTGGTCTCATTTTAAATAAAAAAAAATCAACCCTTTAATTCTGTAGTCCCGTGTGTCTTATTGGTGGTGTGTCCCAACTCCTCAAGGTTGCTAGGGTAAATTCCAAGTAGGCATTTTTGCCTGGTGACACAGCAGTGCTTTCCAATATGCGACCCTGCGTCCTCCACTTTTCCCCGCTGTCAGCCTAGCCAAAACAATTTTTGGGGGACTATTCTTCATTTACCATCCTGTTTGAAAATGAGAAAATGACTTTACAATTGAGTTTTGCGAGATATTGAAATATAATGCTGTTGTTTTTGATGTCATTACAATGTATTACTTCCTGGTACGAGGCCACAAGCACAAGTGGAGGACACAAGGTCACATATTGGAACGCACCTATAGACCCTAGAATATCAACATTTGCCAGTATATGCCACTTTAGTACTGAGAATAACCACTGAAGTATGCAAGCATGAGGCACTAGAGATGTCAGAGTAACAAGGTGGAAGTAGTAGGCTACTACAATACAGTGTCTGAACTTTTGGGGTAGTGTTTACACCCATTTCCACTTTCATATGATGAAATAACTACTTGATAAGGACAGTTAAAAGACAAATCTGAGTAAGTTAACCTGGAGGCAGTGGTTAACTGTTTGAGATCCCTTTGCCTTGATGGCAATTGTGCATCAGGGCTGTTTTATTACTTCTTAACTTTTCCTTTCAGTAGTAGAGTTTTTCTTTAATATTTAAAGACGCACTGTGTAACATTTCCAGTTCATTTCCAGAATTCATGCTGCCCATTCACAAATTACCTTTTTCACGAACAAGCCTGCGTATCACAATCTCGCATTGTCAGCCTTATTCATTATGATTGGGAAAGAGCACTTTTCATTCTTGAAAAGATGGATATGCTCCATGTCTGCCATTTTGAATTTCCAGACATTTTCGCTGCAAAACTTATTTTTATATAGTGCTTGTTGTACTTCTTCTCCAGTCCTGTGCTCCAGTAGTACTACATTTAAATTACGGTATACAATAATATGTACAATGATACATTTTCAGCCCTGACCCTGTGATTCAGTAGCACAAAATGCTGTGTGACTGTATGATGGTAGCCTAGAGCAAGTAAGGCAGTGTAGTGATTAAGGCAAGAGTCTAGCATTAGGAACAATGAACCCAGATGATAACAGTAATATGTTTGATCAGTCATCCGCTTCTTCCAGGAGTGCCCTTATCAATGGCCTCAGGTCTTTGTAGAGTTTAATGGCTCCTTCAGCTCCAGGGCGGTGAGTCAAGTTGTGTTCCTCCATCACCATCAAGCACAAGTCATGTAGGTCAATGTCACATGAAATATCTGTTTTCCACTGGCAAATGTCTTCACCTAGGATTGTGCTTATTTTGTCCAGTTCAACTGGATGCAGATAATTCTGTGCATGATACAGCTCAGGTACGTTGTACATCATCACTGGCTTGCCATGGTAGACATCACGTCCATTCCTTCCCGGACGAATGCGATGGTTGTCCCACATTTGCACCACTGTGTCCAGCTCGTCCTGTAAGGCAGGCAATTAGTGAGAAGCATTGTTTACAACTATAATTAACGGCTTTAACCCTTGTAAGGTGTTTGTGTTTTTGTTGAAGGTGTTGGTCATTTTGACCCGGGCCTATGGAAAATAATGTTAGGGGGGGCATAGCTCGTATTCACCATGTTCCCTTCATCATGCTTGTGAATTTCTGTGTAAATATATTTTTGAGTGAGAGATTCAGAGAGCGAAAGATAAGGAAATGGTGAAGAAAGTGAGTCACTGTCCAGGCTCTCAGACTGAGCCAACATTGATCCACAACCCAAAAATATTGGCGCTCATTTTCCCACATAATTCACCCCCTGCCTTGTCGACTCAACATGGGATCACTATTATATCAGACAGTTTAGACAATATTGCTCTATAACCCCCCCAAATGATACTGGTCAAAATGACCCAGCAACACCTCCGGTGTAATAGAAATATGTAATGGGGTTAGCAAGGGGGGTCTCTCGTTTTGCTTTCAGATTATATGTTCCCCTGAGAAAATGAACCAAAGTCAGTGAATGTCAATGTGAAACAATAATAACTGATATTTCTTTTCTCAAGCAAAATGGGTCACCCAAACACCTTGCAATGGTTGCAAATTGGTAGTCAGACTTTGCCCCCCTAGTGACGCAACACCCTCAAGAGATTTGAATGTCGATGATAATCAGGCTAGCAAATTGGGCTAGTTGCGCACAATGGCCAAACCGTTACGCACAATATTATGCACACACCCACCACTTTATTTCAACCGTTTTACTCTCAAAATAAATAGCATATTGCGTATTGATTCCTTACCTGTATAATCTTCAGGAAACAGAATTGCACAAGACCCTTGTCGACGAAATCACCGCTGAAATCACCCGTAGCTTGGAACTCTCTGAAGACGTCTCGCCAGTAGTCCACGTTCTGTCTCCTGTACATCCCCCACCAACATTCGATTCTCTGGTTTGCCGTGCTCCTTCCTTGTATAACACAAGGGGGCCCAGGGGCCTCTCCAGTGTCATCTTCCCTGAAAAAAGTCTGTAGTCTGTTGGCATGGACATTTTCTGTTCCATGATCTCAGGATTTTGGGGCAGCCTCCGAGTTTAGAGA
Source organism: Engraulis encrasicolus (assembly GCF_034702125.1). Taxonomy (NCBI): domain Eukaryota; kingdom Metazoa; phylum Chordata; class Actinopteri; order Clupeiformes; family Engraulidae; genus Engraulis; species Engraulis encrasicolus. Next base: position 52,349,835 of record NC_085873.1, on the reverse strand, counting down.
CAGTTTGCGTAAAATAGGCTGCGATTACGCACGGGTTGCTGTTGGTAGAGTTTGCTTCCATCCAAATTATATACCTCGAAAATCCATCGATGCACCCGTTCATCCCAATGCCAAAGGGGGTGAGCTTGTCATATGAATCCATGTGCCATACGTAATTAGGCCCCGGAACACTGTAGCCTATGATCTTCGCCGCTGCACGGCCACGGGATCAAGGGTGGTCTGGATCTCCGCAACGACATCCCGACTGACACGGAATCCAGCTAAAAGGCACCTTGCGTGCATCATACGGTAGCCATGAAGCCGTCCTGGTCCGTTCATAAGACTCGAGATGAACTCTACGACCTCAGCTGGATCGCTATATCTCCGTCGATAGACGAAGCCGGGCCAGTCTTCTGCGGAGGTGCCGCGGACTAATTTTGAAATTATTCCTTATTAAAAGACTTAATGCAATCTCTGCCTGTGTCATCCCCTGATCAAAATATTGCCTTATTAGGTTATCCATTATTCCAGACATTGTAAAGACAAGCGTTGCAACTATGAGAGCCCCGAAGTCATCAAAAGCTCTTCCCGTGGTGCCTATGAATGACCCATTTGTCAGCTGTTTACTGATCATAAAAAAATGTTTCGTTTTCCCGAGATCACGGTATAATTGTTGTGTTTTCCCGAGATCACGGAATAATTATTGTGTTTTCTCGAGATCACGGAATAATTGTTGCGTTTTCTCGAGGTCTCGAATTAATTATATCGTTATCTCGGGATAACAAGGTGAATTAAAAGAGTACTACAAGATGGGCCGCTCTCGTCTTCCGTAGTCAGGGACTTATAGACCATGGACATAGTGCGCTGACTGGTGTTGAGGCCCCTGAGTTTCCGCAGGAGAGCCAGGCGCTGTCGGCCTTTTTTGAATGTGTAGTCCACATGGTCTTGGAACTGTAACTGACTATCTATAACTGTCCCGAGGTATTTGAACTGAGACACCTGCTTCACCTCCTGACCCTTCATGCTGATTGGCCTGAAGGTTTGCCCAGAGTCTGTATTGCCTCCCTTCTTGCTGGTTCCAAGCCACATCTCCTTGATTATGGAGACATTGAAATCCAGGAAGCTGCTGTCAAACCATGCAGATAGGGTGTTGATGTACTGCAGGTAGGGGGAGCTGTCTGTCTCCGAAAGGCAGGCAATTAGGGCCATGTCATCTGCATACTTGATGAGGGAGAGGTCATTGGTGTTGCACTGTAGCTCATTGGTGTATATGGAGAAGAGCAGGGGTGATAGCACACATCCTTGAGGAACACCGGTGTTGAGGACCAGAGACTCAGAGAGGCAGTTCTTGATGCACACCCGCTGAGGTCGGTCCTTCAAAAAGTTCCTGAGGAGGAGGAGGACCAGGTCAGAACTGACTTTTAGGTCACGGAGGCGATGTAGAAGGAGGTGTGGTTGCACCGTGTTAAAGGCAGAGGAGAAATCCATGAAAAGCGTGACAGTGACAGTGCAGGTTATTCATCCACATTCCCATAGCATTTATAGAGAATTTTTATTTGTAAAGAATAGGCAAATTGTCATGTACTGTCAGAAATCCCAGAGGCTCCTATTTCAAATGACATTTGTGACTGAAGTTGAGTGCATATTAGGTTTCGAACGAGCAGGGTGGAAGGTAGGCGAAAGGGGAGGTGGTGGGTGCGAGCGAGAAAGGAAAATTCTGACTGGAGACAGGTGAGTGGAGAATAATTGCTGTATAGTTGGGGCGTTCCAAATTCCGGTGCTCTGAAATTCCACCAAATGATGGCAGACCGGAGAATGAGATGCAGCTGGTTAAATAGGCGTGCCTATCTTTTCGCGCTGAATTCAGGCGAATGAGAGTTAAGTGGAGAATAGAATGCATGTGGTAAATTAGGCATGCCAAATTTCATTTCGCTTCTCTCGAAGTTTCATTTTAACAAAACGTGCATTAAAATATTAGAATTGGATGCTGAAGTCACGCCTTTCTACTTCCGGTTTATGGGGCCTTCACTTGCAAAAAATGTAAATAGAAATGAATGGAGTCAAGTCCAGATCCTGATACCATTTGACATTTGCTCTGGATTTCACATATGAGTGCAGTCAACACAACTAGAGTGGCTGCATATAAGACATGTGACTTCTCTTGTGCAGTCCAAATAATTACATATTTTTGCACACAACTCACATATCAGTTGACAATTCAAGTTGACCACCACAGCACTGATAACTAGACGCACTCAGACAGCACGGACCTCTGCCAAGGAAGCTGTTAAATAGAACATTTCACTATGTTACACCCTGTCTTTCTGTCTTCTTTTGTGGAGTTAGAAACTAGACTGTTTTGCCCTAGCCCGCAATTCAATTGGCAGTCACTAGGGGCATCTATATTTATAGGCCAGCAATGGTGAATAATCTTTAAAAAGTTCCTGCTTCCGGTTCGTGATCCGGATCATGACCAGAATTTAATCACTTGTTCCTTGGGTCATTACCGACAACGCCACAAAGTTTCATCGAAATCCGTTGAGTTATCCTGCTGACAAACAAACAGACAAACAGATGGACAGACAAACAGACAGACAAACCAATGCGACCGAAAGCATTACCTCCTTGGCGGAGGTAATAATTGTTAATTCCCAGGTACAGTACAACATTGGTTTCTATGATCTAGGGGGAAAGATTAGTTGGATCGGATAATGGGTTTGATCAGTTCATTTGAGCCCAGTCCAGTTTTTGTCTGAGCTGTCTGGAAGGGGCAGAGACTTATTTCAGGTCATTATCATTGAAGAAGTGTTCATATTGTTCACATATGTGTGTACCCAAACAAATAGTTACAGTAAGCAACATTGCATTCACGTGTGTGCACGAATATAACTGAAACAACAGCACTTAACATTGTGTGTGTTATACGTAGGATGGCGCACGATGCTAGCCCCATGAGCTCTCTGGAAAAGAAGAGACTTAGGCTGGCCATAGTTCAGTTCATTTTGATTGAAGAAGTGTTCACATATGCAATGTGTGTACCTGAGCTACAGTACGCAACATAGTGTGTGTGTGTGTGTGTTTGTGTGCATGAATATACCTGAAACAAGGGCACTTAATATTGTTTGTGTTGTTGTGTGCGTGTCTGCGTGCGTGCATTCATGTGTGCGTGCGTGCGTCCGTCCGTCCGTCCGCCTGTCCGTGCATGAGTGCATCCCACTGTGGTCTTGCATTGTATAAAACTGACTGGAGACTCATGTTGTGTTAACAGTGTCCAGCAGGGGGCATCAGACACATACAAAAAGAAAACAGACAAGACCCAGCGGGGCACTGCAAAACACAGGTGTGTGTATGCGTGTGTGTGTGCCTGCGTGTGTGTGTGCGTACGTGCTTGTGTATAGACTGTAAGATGTGTTGTTGGCAGCATTGCTTCTAGTTATAATATGGTGAGTTAAATGTAACATGATCTTCTGTTGTTGATCCAGATTGAAACCAGAGGAGGCAGAGCTCAGGTCATTTCTGAAGGAGAAGTGTCAACATCTGGTTGAAGGAGCATCACACCAGGGAGACGCCAGACTCCTCCAGGACATTTACACAGATCTCTACATCACAAACGGGGGGAGTGGAGGGGTCAATGAAGAACATGAGGTCAGACAGATAGACAGAGCATCCATGTTCTATAGCAAATACAGTTATATGAGTGATAATGAGGAAGGAGAGGAGTCTGATGGGGGAGAGGAGGGTACTGATGACAGACCAATCAAATGCAGTGACATCTTTAAACCCTTACATCCACAAATGGCTCTTTGGCAACAAAAACCCATCAGAGTAGTACTGACAAAGGGAGTGGCAGGCATCGGAAAAACCATCTCCGTGCAGAAGTTCATTCTGGACTGGACTGAAGGAGAAACCAATCAGGACATTCACTTCATTTTACCTCTTCCTTTCCGAGAGCTGAACCTGATGAAGAATACAAAACTCAGTCTGGTGGAGCTTGTTCAATGCTTTTTCACACAAATGAAAGATCTGAAAGTGCTCTCCACTTCTGAAAGCAAAACTCTGTTCATCTTTGATGGTCTGGATGAGTGCAGACTACCTCTAGATTTCTGCTCCAACCCAAGGTGTTGTGAAGTGTCAGAGACAGCCTCGGTAGATGTACTTCTGACCAACCTCATCACTGGGAATCTACTTCCCTCCGCTCTCGTCTGGATCACCACCCGACCAGCAGCAGCTGGTCAGATCCCTCCTGAGTGTGTGGACCAGGTGACAGAAATTAGGGGGTTCAACGACCCACAAAAAGATGACTACTTCAAGAAGAGAATCAGTGATGAGAACCTGGCCATGCGAGTCATCAGACATCTGAAGTCATCCAGAAGCCTTTACATCATGTGCCACATTCCAGTTTTCGCCGGGATTTTGGCCACTGTTGCAGAGAAAACATCAAAGAGAGGAGAAATGCCGAGGACTCTCGCTCAGATGTACACTCGCTTCCTGAACATTCATATTTGCATCAAGAAAGAGAAGTACACAGAGAGAAGAGAGACAGATGAAGAGATGGTTTTCAAACTGGGGAAACTGGCTTTCCAACAGCTGGAGAAGGGAAATCTGATCTTCTATGAGGAAGACCTGAGGGAGAGGGGCATTGATGTCACAGAAGCATCTCTGTACTCAGGAGTGTGTACACAGATCTTCAGAGTGGAGGCTGGTCTGTGCCATGGGAGAGTGTTCTGCTTTGTGCATCTGACCATCCAGGAATTCCTTGCAGCATTATATGTGTTCCTCTGCTTCTGCAACAGTGCCGGAAACATACCACACCAACATGAACCCTCTCATCTCTCTGCTCTGTTCCGAGCCGCCACACTTGAAGACCTACACAAGACTGCAGTGGATCTGGCCTTGCAGAGTGAGAACGGACACCTAGACCTTTTCCTCCGCTTCCTTCTGGGCCTCTCACTGGAGTCCAATCAGAGGCTCTTAAGACATTTAAAGTCACAGACCAATAGCCAACCACAGAGCTTAGAGCAAACAGTCCAGCATGTCAAGCATAAGATTAGACATGAGTCAAAGTCTGATAGAAAGATCAACCTGTTCTACTGTCTGAATGAGCTTAATCAGCATGCTGTAGTGGAGCACATTTACAGGCGCTCAGGAGAGCTGACTGTAGAGATGCTCTTACCAGGTCAGTGGGAGACTAAAAAGTTTAGGTTTGAGTTATCAGAAGGGCAGCTGGATAGCTTTGACCTGCAGAAGTACATAAAGACACCAGAAGAGGATCTGACTGACCTCCTCAGCCCAGATGACGTCCTTAAGAAGCTGGTGCCAGTCGTCATGTCAAAGGCCACATCAGCATCGTAAGTTTGTGTTTGTGTGTGTGTGCTTTTGAGTTAGGTCAGTCTCTGTGTGTGTGTGTGTGTCTGTGTGTATGTGTGTCTGTTTAGTTGAGTTAGTGTAAGTAGAATGTGCAATCACGATATAGTGTTGGGAGGGGGGCCATCAGTGATGGAAGGGTGGGTTAAGAGTGTTTCAGCATTCTGACTGCTTGGTGTATGAAGCTCTTTGCTAGCTTGGTGGTACCGGAGCAGAGGCACCTGTACCTCTTTCCAGAGGGCAGCAGACTGAACAGTTTGTGTGCCAGGTGGCTTGTGTCCTTGATAATCATCAGTGCTTTGCGGGTGAGGCGGGTGGTGTAAATGTCCTGTAGGGAGGGGAGTGGTGCTCCAATGATCTTCTTTGCTGTGTTCATAACAATCATACTTAATCACTAGGGTGCAGTGTTAGGTTAGGAGCCTTACTCAACGGCACATCACAAGGGAGCTGTGTTGGGTTAGGAGCCTTGCTCAATAACACAGTAGCCATAATCCAGTTAGCTACTAGTCCTCAGCTGTGTCCTTTTCAACACCCCCCTAGGGGCCTGTAGAGCTCCTGTTGAGAAAAAAATAATCATATGTGTGTGTGTGTGTGTGTGTGTGTGCACATTTGTGTGAAGGCTGCTGTTGCAGACACACACACACACACACACACACACACACACACACACACACACACACACACACACACACACACACACACACACACACACACACACACGCTCACACACACAGCTACAGCTGCTGTTGCAGATCTAATTCAGGCTAGTGGAGCAGGGGTCCCGTCCCCCAGTTTGGGAACCATTGCAGTATGAGATCCATCTCTCGGTCTCGCTCTCTTTTCACGGGAAGACCATGTATCCACTCATAGATAATGTTGAACTCTGTGTGTGTGTGTGTGTGTGTGTGCGTGTGTGTGTGTTTGTTTTCATGGGAAGACCGTGTGTTTGTCAGCCACTCATGGCCAGTGTACAGTGTGCATGTCTGTTAATGAGAGTGAGTGTGTGTTATGTAGAGGTAAGTGTGTGTAATAATCACATGTGTCTCTATGTTTCTCCCAGGCTGTGGAATTGTTCCCTCACAGAGAAGAGTTGTGCTGCAATAGCAGCTGCTGCCAGATCAACCTCTTGCAGTTTGAAGACACTAGAGCTCAGTCAGAATAGGATTCATGATACAGGAGTTCAGTATCTCTCAGAACTCCTCAAAGATCCTCAATGCAAACTGGAGACACTAGTGTGAGTGTTAACACACAACAACAGACCTGTGGGGAGAGGCAGTGATAGTACACACACACACACACACACACACACACACACACACACACACACACACACACACACACACACACACACACACACACACACACACACACACACACACACACACACACACACACACACACACACAGTTCACTACTGTGTATTCCTGTGTTTGAATTGCTTGAAGAAGGTGAGTAGACCGAAACATTGCATTGTGAACAGTGTGCGGGAGCTTTCTTTGCTTTTTCATCTTGGAATACCAGCAGTTCATCCAAATCTGAATACGGTATGTAAAGCGATGTTTCAAGACTGTGGAAGTCATCACGAGAGGCATTGTTCACTTACTAAAGACTCGCATAAGCGTCGACTGACTTGGGACCGTGATTAATTAAACTTTTAATCCTACCTGAAGCCCCTTTAAAATGATTGAATTCCTCATCCAGTATTAGCAATGACAAGACCTCTCTCCACTACTGTTGCACTGCTGTTGCCCAAACAAACGAAGGTGTCCCCTCCTCCTCTCCACGAACACTGTCACCCACCCCCTCTCCACTTCCTTTCTATTTATTCGTCCACAGACTAATCCTCTGCCTAGAGACAGTTACTGTAGTAAAGCAGGCTGTAGAACAATGAATGACAGTTCTTTTTTTGCCTCACTGCCTATTCGAGTAGATGCTGTCCGCTTCAGACAACGCGTCCTCCTCTGATTGTCTCATTTGCGCCATCGTCAAAAAGTTTGGATTTCGGCCGAAGTCCACCGCTTCCTACCGGGTCCATCCATGATGTAAATTGACAACAGTCAACACGCAGAAAGCACACACAACTCACAGAAAGTACACATTTGTAGCGGGCACAAATGTCTCCAAAATCTCTGACTAGAACTGTTGGTCCATGACGCGTAAAGCAAGCATGAGAAGGGGCCTCGAATGTTGTTGTGACAATAAAAAACATGCGGTTAGTTACGCATGCTGACAGAAACGTGACGGATTCACCAATCAGGATGAATGACCAACCTACATTTTCAGAATAAGGTATACAATTGGCTGGAATAGATGTCACTCAAGTTTTGTTGACCTTCTGTGACCTGTCAGACTATCTTGTCAACTCCAAAATAAAGGTGATCATTACGAGACACATACAAGACCACTGTCGTTAGGTGAAACAGGCATCTGTCTATGTGTACAAGTTACTCCACACTAGGGCTGTCCACGACCAAGGATTTCGTTGGTCGACCAGAGGCTGTCATTTACTCCGACTAATCGATTAATCGCCCCAAACCCCCCCCCCCCCCCAAAAAAAAATGTTTTTTTTTTTAATGCCCGGCTTTTTATTTTATTTTATTTTTTTATTATTATTTTTAATGCCCGGCTGCCAGTATCTATGTGCATTTACCACTAGCCTCGTGACTGAATGATAAAATGTTTTCTGATTCTGATCTAGCATACATATCTGATATAGCTGATATAGCAAACAATTGACAGCTTAGTTCTTCTCTCAGACGGAGAGTGAAAAAACCCGACGTCAGTGACATTATGACAAGCGCACAGCAGACAAGCGCACAGCAGGATCATAATCCTAAACCTGTCCCCTTTACAAATTATTTCAGATTTTGAAATTCTGAATGTGTCACAAAAATAATCAGAAAAGACAGACGAACTTTGAACATTCTGAATATTTATTTAAAGTAGGCCTACGTGCCACACACCTCCTGTTCATGGTGAACAGAACAAATAGGCCAGCAGGCCTGAAATAATAATAATAATAAAAAAAAACATTTTTGTTTCTTTAAGAAATGTACATAACGAAAAAAATATGATTGCTTCCAAAGATAAATGTTTTAAGTAGGCTACCTTAGTTTTAAAACTTAACAACCGGCAATAATCGGCCGAACGGAAACACTTGAAATTCTTAGTGTTAGTTTAACCAGTCACAGAGACCGAGGGCAACTCTGCTAAAAGAATAACTTAATGAATATAAAATGGGCAAACATAGCTCTCTTAACAACTAATACCTAGCGCCTAGGCCTAATTTAAACAGTGCAAATTAACAGACCAACGTAGCCTTGCATAATAAAAGAAACTCACAGTGATTTGTCCTCGGCTCTAAGTTTTCTCAAATTGTGAGAAAGGAAGACCAATTTGTCCACATTGTCCGGGAGAAGTGAACTCCGCGTCTTGTTCACAATGAAGCCGGCCTTGGAAAAGATGCGCTCCGATGATGTGGACGTGGAAGGGATGGAGTGAACACGCATGGCTGCTCTGGCCAGCTTCGGGTAGCGCTCCTCATTTCTTTGCCACCATGCTAGTGGTCCTCCAGACTCAACTTTTGTTTTATCCTCCAAATACCGTTTCATTTCACTGTTCTGCTCCTCTGCCTGCTGCTCTTCATCTGTGCCCATCAGCATGGATATTTCATCCTGCTTCCTTTTCTTCTGTAGAGGCATGGGCTCGTTGTCGTCCTCATCTAGCGGTCTTTGTGCAGGCTCTTCTGCTGGAGTTAGACGCTCAGCTAACTCAAACACCGTAGTGTATGCCTCATCGCGTTTCTCTTCCTCCATGAATGACAAGCTTTTGAAGCGCGGATCCAGCACAGCATCTTTGATGTATATGCTGGTCTGCAGCTCCCCGTTTAGCTCCCACCTCTTGTCGATTTCTTCACGAAGTGTGTTCTTCATTGCTGTCGCGGCCGCACTGTCATCCTCGCGCAGCAACAGGTGACGCCTTTTCATGTTTATGAGCATGGGCAGCGTGGCAGAGAGCGATACATTGTCATCTTGTGAAAGCAATTTGGTAAGAGTAACCATCGGCTTCAGTACCGACACGATGTCCTCTGCTATCCTCCACTGGACTGCGGTAAGATCCAAATCGCGGTCAGATCGCTGTGTGGTATTAGTTTGGACCTTACCCCATGACGGGTTGCGAGACAACTGCTCGGCACACAGCACAATGTTCGCAGCATTGTCATGTACAATAGCGACCCTTTTTTCCGCGGGGATTCTAAAGTCTGCCATGACTTCGCTGAGTCGCTCGCCTATGTTGGCAGCTGTGTGGCTCACTCCCAGCTCCTTGGTTTCCAGCACGAACGAATGCAGTAGCCAGTTATCGGAAATGAAATGTGCTGTGACCGTCATGTAGCTTTCCATCTGGTTAGATGTCCAGATGTCCGTCGTTAAGCTGAGGGCTTTGCAGTTTTCTATTTTGGTCTGAAGTGTTTGCTTTGTTGTGGTGTATTTGCTCTTAACCGCATGCATCACCGTCTCACGTCTTGGCAGACTGTAGGCTGGCTCGAGGCATTGAATCAGACTTTTAAATCCCTCACCGCTGACGATATTGACAGGTCTCATGTCCAGCGCTACGAAGTCGGCAATTTTGTCGGTTATCTCTCTCTTCCTTTTTTCAGTCAGAGTGGTTTTCAATACGAGCTTCTGCTGCGTTAATGATGGCGAGGAGGAGGATGATGCCGATGTGGAGGGGGCAAGGTTGCAATAAAGTGGATGCGCCTGTAAATAGATTAAGATTTACTAAGTTAAACAGTGAACTGGATACTTCAGCATTAGCCTACCAATATTAGCAAAAAACAAAATGTAGGCTACTTAATTAATCTTTTTATTGCATTCAAACTTCAGATCAACATAGCTAGGCTAGCAGGCAACGCTACTTACAGTATTGAGGTGGTAATGCATGTTCGTCGTGGACGAGTGATAGGCAAATGATTTACTGCAAATTTTGCAAATAATCCTCTTTGGGTCATCTTTGTCCTTTTGGAAATGTTCCCATATTTTAGATAGTCTTCCAGACATGGTCAAATAAGTGGATGCCTTCTGTTCTTGTCGTGTCACGTCTTCCTTGTCACAACGACTCACGCCCTTCAAATTAAAAGTTGACGCATTTTTTTTCCTACAACCAATCGACCAACGGAATTCGGTCAAATATTTTTTTTTTTGGTCGACCATCGATTGGTCGATTATTTGCAGACAGCCCTACTCCACACCAAAAAAAACAACAACTGGAATATTGTCAGAGAAGATGATGCAGCTTGGATGTAAACAAGGCACTATTCTTCGCGTCACATTGAGCAAGCAAATAAATATCCTTTTGGACTATGGAAGCTGACTGAATGGCTTATTTGCACGGTTTGAATGGCAGTGACTTTATTTGTACCGTTTCTGTGTGGAAAATATACATTTAAATGTGTCTCCAGAGATCGTTTTTAACACTTAGCAACTTCCCATTCAAATGACTTGGAAATGCTAAGCTAGGTTCTTGCTAAAAACTAAAGCCTGTTCTTGCTAACAACGGCATCAAAGTTGCCCAAATTTGATGGGCACAGAGTTGAAGCGATACTAATAACGGGTAGTTGGTCGATTTGGCTGGAAATTGATCATAATAAAATATAACAACATGTGACATGTTGCAACTTGCTTTTTGTAAAACTGGGCCCATCGACGGTCCCGGAAAGGGGCATGTCAGGGTAAGAGGTTAAAGACCTGCAGGATCGTGTGGTGGAGACAGAGGAATGTGGAATGTATAGCCGCAGCAAAACTTGAGAGACCACTTCTAAATCTTCCGTTTTTCTGATTTTGTTATGGATAGGTATGGGTTTGACTAAAACATACATTGTCATTACATTCTATCAACTACCGACAAAATTTCTTACGAATTTCGAAAGAAAATATTGTCATTTAGATAATTTATTTGTAGAAAATCTGAAAATGGTCAAAATAACACATAAGATGCAATATTTCCAAATCTCAAAAAAGGCAAAGAAAACAAGATGATATTAACTTTAAGCTTAAGCTTTTTAAACTTCAAATTAAAACACAGATAATTAAGACACATTGATAACATATTATTGACTGAAGTGGAAAAGAAGGCTAGATTTGTTAAATTAACTTACTATGAGGGAGGTTCTAAAGCCAGCAGATTACTGGCTAGACGTATAAGGAAACAACAAGCATTGAACACCATGTACAAAATTAGAGATCCTCAGACGAATGACCTGATAACAGATCCAGGTGGAAAAGAGAGAGTGTTCAGGGATTATTATCAAAATGTATATACACAACCAACAATGGCAGATGAAAAGGATATGAGAAACTTCCTAGACGGGTTGGATTTACCATCAATAGGAGAGGAGCAAAATAACCTACTGACTGCATAAATAACTTAGGAGGAAATGGAATGGGCAATCTCTAGGATGAAGGCCAATAAATCCCCTCAGAATTGTATAACATGTTCAGACAGGAGTTATCCCCAGTACTCATTTAGATACAATTGAAAAAAGGAAAGATTCTGACTTCATGGAGAGAGGCCATTAAAGCAACTATACCAAAAGAGGGTAAGGATAAAGAACAATGCAGTAGTTATAGACCCATTTCAGTACTAAATACAACACAAGATGTACACCTCAATAATCTCTAAAAGATTTGAGACATTCATGACTGATATTATAGACGAAGACCGGACTGGCTTTATTAAAGGACGACAGACACAGGACAATATTAGGAAGATGATACACATAATAGAAGAGACCCAACCTACAAGAAAGGGAGCCACTTTAGTTAGTGTCGATGCAAAATCAGCTTTTGACTTCGTAAGCTGGATTTATTTGTATATGGTGCTAGAGAGGTTTGGTTTTGATGAAAAATCTGTCAACTGTATAAATGTGTTATATTAAGAACCAACTGCCACAATTAAGGTGAACGGTAGTCTCACAAAACCATTCTATCTGAAAAGGTCCAAGAGACCTAGGGTAGCCCACTACAAGTATTTATAAATGACGATAGGGAACTATTCAAGCGAGAAGAGATCATGCTGGGATCAATAAGCAAATTCACATTGGAGATCTGGCATTTGGCATCTGGCATATGCCTATTGATGGATGAATAGACTTGATTGTTTACACTCATAAAAGAATGAAGGTGATGAACCCATGAGCTGTTCTTTTTTATTATGTTGATTCTGTTTTATTATTATGATGCTGTTTGTCTCTTTTCATGCTTGTAACTTTGTATCTGGATGTAAATAATTAGTAAAAAAGAAAGTAAAAAAGAAAAGAGAACAACCCATTGTCTTTCAAACCGTGTCTGTGCCCACAGGCCAACGCTCTGACCAATCAGCGCAACTGACAATTACTACCATCAAAGAACGTGGATCCAAATTTTATAGCCTGTTGGTAAAACGGCGAAAAAGTCTGTCTTAAAAATGAGCAAGTTTCAACGAAAACCTTGAGTATAATTCTTCCAAAACTGACGTCAAACAACAGCAGTTCAATCATTCTTGTTGTTGTGCTATCCCCAGCCTCGCAAGCTTCGTCGACACTCCCTCAAAACCCTGCCCGCTTTGAATTTTTTTTTTTAAACTCTGCGCTGTGATTGGTTTGCCAGATTCAGGGCAATGTGGCAGACCACCTCTACGGATCGAGGCTAGACCAATCGCAGGCAAACAAAAAATACTGTCCAGCGGGTGGCGCTAGTTTACTAGGCTAGAAGTAGCCTATTATTCATTGCACATTACACAGGAGGAGTGTCATTTATCAGTAGCCACATTTCAATGTCTTCCACAATAAACAATACTTTAGAAACTCTACATGTTGTAGTTACCAGTCAGTTAGTCTAAACAAAGCTTTCCGGCAACAACACCACACTTTTACACCTCTAATGTCACAATAATAACTAACTCAAGAAAAGACTCCCATTACATACAGTATATAGGTTACAATTATGTGCTATAGAAGTAGCAGTCCTAAGTACAACAATTAATTTATTCATTCATATTACTAGCACATGGCAGTCTATGTCAATTGGATTTCACCACAAACAGAAAGGCAACTAATTGCAATACATTTCCCAGAATGCACCCGCGGCATACGTGGTGCACCCAACAGCACGAGAAAACGCTGGAATCAAACATTTCCACAACAGCGTTGCGTAGGCTACTCAGTTTTCAAACTTCGGGCCACAATTTTTTTAAAAATAAACGTGACCTGCGCAGACTTTAGTCAAGCATACAACCAGGTTCAAACAGTTGCAGCAACTTAAACTGCAGTGATATCTAAAATGAATGGAAATAGAGACAGCTTACCGTTGGCATATGACCCTCTTGACGTGACAGCATGTTAAGCAAGCTAGCGCACTCCTGTTTATTGTTTGAGAGAGAGTACCTTATTGGACGAAATAATACCGTCATCGGAACCATGTGTGTATTGGCCACTCAAAGACAATGTACTGTGTGTATGTCTGTTAATTAGAGCTTGTTTATTATATGTAGAGGTAATAATCATTGTAATAATCAGATGCGTCATTGTGTTTCTCTCAGGCTGGCGGGTTGTGACCTCACAGAGAAGAGTTGTGCAGCAATAGCAGCTGCTGCCAGATCAACCTCCAGCTGTTTGAAGACTCTAGACGTCAGTTTCAATAGTATTAATGATACAGAAGTTCAGTATCTCTCAGAACTCCTCAAGGATCCTCGATGCAAACTGGAAGCACTAAAGTGAGTGTTAACACACAACAACAGACCTGTGGGGGGAAACCAGTGATGGGTTTTGGGGTGTGTGATCGGAGGGATGTACATGAGGGGTGAGGAATCATGGGTCCCTGGAATGAAACTTTTGTTACAGTGATGTGTGTATGTGTTAAGATGTAGCCTATGCGTGTTGTTTCTGACTGTGTGTGTGTGTGTGTGTGTGTGTGTGTGTGTGTGTGTGTGTGTGTGTGTGTGTGTGTGTGTGTGTGTGCGCGCGCATGCATTTGTAACTCTTGTAACTCATGCAATTTGTAACATAGCAAGTGTACTGGTGAAAGCAAGTGTGTGTATTGTTTTGATTGTGTATCGGGTTTAATCCCGGGACCCGGGATTTCCGGGAAATCTGATCAAAACAATTTCCCCTTTCCCGGGAAAGCCATGACGGGAAACCGGGAAAAAAATGCACTTCTTTTCAGTTACTGTAGGCCTACTTAAAACGGGTGCGTGGACTAACGTTTTCCTGCACTGTTGTTCTCTGTCTCATGCGCAAAATTTGCCATCCTGCAACATGCCAGCAGGCAGCTTTCTCTTGTTGTTGGTGCTGTGCGCGGCGCATTTTAACTTAAATAGTGAAGCAAGAGCACTCCACACTTATTCCGAACGCCCAGAAGACGGCCGCTAGAGGCGTTAATCTAAAAAGTCACCGGAAATCAGAAAACTCGCACACTGCTGGCTGGTTGCTGGCCGCTCTGATTTTAAGTAGAGCGATGCCTGCTGTTTGCTTGGTCCCGCCTCTTTGCACGAGACTAAAGACAGTCGGAGAGAATTGGTGTCTGACGCTGTCAGAGAGAATGGATAAGACATAATATTAGACTCTCTGACATTGTGTTTAGTCGCGGTTTCTGCAGGAATATTAATGAAATCTGGTAACTACGGAATGAACGGAATGAAGAACTAATGAACGTGTCGTTCATGGGCTCCAGAATGAACGCATTCATAGTTCATTCATCATATTGTAAATAGTGTACGTTCAGTTCACGTTCGCTCAAAATATGAACTCGTTCATGAACTTGAACTTGAACATGAACGCGTTCGGGTACATCACTGGACTATACCATATTTCGTTTTCATAACAGTGTCCTACTTTTATGTAAGGGCTGCTTAGGTTTTTTCTTTTTTTTAGAAGACGAGTCACCGTCACCAACAATCCACCCGTCATGGATAAGCGCTGCATGCTGCGCACAGGCTATCATCTTACACTTCATTATTATTGTGTTGGTGGATAGTAGAGCTTAATCTTAATTCTTTTCTCCCAATAATGATACAAACAGTAACAACTTGATACAAAATGCCAGTTTGGGAGGGACAATTGAATTATAGCCTCTACATGAATAGATAAAAAAATGGGAGGAAAAAAAAACCAAAAAAAGGGGATTTCCCGGGATTCCCAGGAAATGGGTCGTCCGATCCCGGGATTTGATTCATGCCATTTTCGGAAAAAATATTAAACCCTATTGTGTATGTGTTTTCATGGGAAACCTTGGAAGCACTGTGTGTGTGTGTGTGTGTGTGTGTGTGTGTGTGTGTGTGTGTGTGTGTGTGTGTGTGTGTGTGTGTGTGTGTGTGTGTGTGTGTGTGTGTGTGTGTGTGTGTCAGGGATGTAATGAATTTTACCAGCATTGTGAACGTAGGCCTAGACCTACAATCATTAATTATTTTAGCGACGGTAGCCTAATTAATTCGACAGGATTGTGAACCTAAATCACAGTCCACAACAACGTTGTGAACTTACATGATCACATATTCCATATTTTTTTGACAACGTAATTAATTTGACAGCATTGTGAACCTAAACGATCTGCGGGGGTGGTCACTGTCCTTCTCGCAACAGCAATGATAGCATAGCCTAGGCCACCCATCACAAATTGAATATTTTTGGTAGCGGTGGTAATTCATTTGACAAGACTGATTACTGCCTGCGGATGAAGGCTGCCTGCAGATGAACAACTTTTTAAGTGAAATGCACTAGGTGTTGGAGCTGGCAGCGAAGGCCTCTGCTCAGTGCTCACCGTGCGCACCTTGTGTCAGGCAGTGGAATAGCAGCGAACTAACAAACACAGACAACACAGACAACACAGACAACACACACACAAACTCAGGCGATCTCATAACCTCCTTGGCGGAGGTAATTAAATATCTTGCAAAAGTGCAATTCTAATGTAATTTTCTCATTTGCAATCAGAGTGGTGAATGAAAAACCTGGCTGGGCAGACAGCGGGGAAAGTTTATTGTTTTCTCCACGGAGGTGGAGCGAGGCCACAAGCACAAGTGGAGGACGGGAGACTGCATAATGGAATGTACCCGCAGTCTATCTCCCGTGCCCCATGTTGGCTTGCTTTGCTTCGCGTGTGAGTGCACATGCGCATGCGCTGTTGTGTAATTTGTTAATTATATCTGATATCTTCAGAGAAAGATGGAGATAAGATGTAATGATGAGCTTTAGTATTCAATCTTTAACCTGATTATCTGTGTGAATCTTTCTGTGAATCTTTTTGCCGTTGGCTGATGTATTCCCTGGTTCACATCGTGCATTCGCACAGAGAAGGGAGAATTCCAGCAGATGTAGAGGTCACTGTATACATTGTAGATGTGTGTGTGTGTGTGTGTGTGTGTGTGTGTGTGTGTGTGTGTGTGTGTGTGTGTGTGTGTGTGTGTGTGTGTGTGTGTCTCTGTGTGTGTGTGTGTGTGTGTGTGTGTGTGTGTGTGTGTGTGTGTGTGTGTGTGTGTGTGTGTGTGTGTGTGTGTGTGTGTGTGTGTGTGTGTGTGTGTGTGTGTGTTAGGGTGAGAGAGATAGCGATAGAGATAACTCTAATATCTCTTGTTCTCTACTCTAAACTGGGTCCTTGGAGAGGGGATATTCCAGAAGCAGCAGCAGCAGCAGCCTCAAGTAGCAGAGAAGGACAGATATAAGATGTAGTGAAGAGTTTTAGTATTCCTGATTATCCTGTTCTCTGTGTGTATCTATGCTTTAGAGTGGGCTGTGATTTGGATGGATCATATCGTACCTTGAGAAGGGAGATTCCAGCAGCAGCAGCAGCAGCCTCCAGTAGCAGCTCCCACTCCTCAGATGCTGCAGAGCTGCACCTCACACACAACACCCAGCAGCATCCAGGAGCACAGCTGCTCTCTACTCACACTCACACGTCAGTCTACACACACACACACAGAAAGAAAGCCATATACTGCAGGTACACAGACACAGAACTGCAGTACACATACACATACACATTACATCAGTACTATCCAGACTGGTGTGTAACATGACACATTACATCAGTACTCTACAGACTGGTGTGTAACGTGACACATTACATCAGTACTATACAGACTGGTGTGTAACGTGACACATTACATCAGTACTATACAGACTGGTGTGTAATGAGACACATTACATCAGTACTATACAGACTGGTGTGTAACGTGACACATTACATCAGTACTATCCAGACTGGTGTGTTACATGACACATTACATCAGTACTCTACAGACTGGTGTGTTATCTGAGACATTACATTAGTACTATATTACATCACATTACATTTCACTTAGCTGACGCTTTCATTTTATTCAAAGTAACTTACAGATATTATTTTTCAGGGTATTGGTTACAGTCCCTGGAGCAATGCACGGTTAGGTGCCTTGCTCAAGGGCACTTCAGCCATGGATATGTAGGGAGAGGTCAGCGGGGATTTGAACCTGCAACCCCCAGATTGAAAGATCAACTCTCTAACCACTAGGTCACGGCTGCCACATTTTTACATTACATTACACTTGGCTGACAGTTTAAAAAAAAAAAAAAATCCAAAGCGGCTTACAGCAATAAGAGGTTTGGTGCCTTGCTCAAGGGCACTTCAGCCATGGGTGAAGATGCTGGTAAGGATAGGATTTGAACCCGCAACCCTCTGATTTAAAGACCGGAACCATTGACCCACGGCTGTCCTTACTTTACAGACTAGCGCAGGGTTTTCCCCAGCACTTTTATTCTGAAGGTGCCCTCCTTGACAACAAATACCTACCACCTTGACTAAGTTCCCTGAAAAGATAGTTTTTGTGTTGTTAATGTAATTTGCTTCATCATAACAGTATACCCTTGGGGTTTTCATAGCCTACTTCATATGAAACTGCACAACATAGCCTTTCTAATGATAATGGGCATGTGTCATTGATACAGGCTAACCCCACACCATCTTGTCAAACGAAATTTCTCAGGGAAACACTTGTATGAAACACTTAAGTGTGTAAAGTATCATGCAGACTGGTGTTTAAACTAGCACAGTGCAGTTACAGTATTATAAAGACTGGTGTTTAAACTAACACAGTGATATATCTGTAGTATATACAATATATATAGGAGTGCATGAAGTGACATTGCAGCAGCTCTCCAGACTGGTTTGCTTGTTGAGGTTATTTTAAGTGGTTCTCAGCCTCTTTTGAAGAAACGTCCCCTTGACTTCATCATAAGCCTATCATAAGCCTGCCAACGCCCCCCTTAGTATTGAAAAATAAAATAGACTAATGCCCCTCAATATATACTAAGACACCCCCCCCTAATCTGTCTCCTTCTCAACACCAGTGTGTGTGTGTGTGTGTGTGTGTGTGTGTCTGTGTGTGTGTCTGTCTGTCTGTCTGTCTGTCTGTCCGTCTGTCTGTCTGTCTTATAGGGTCGATGGCCTGGGTGATGACACACAGAGGGGCTGTGAATGCTGTGCTGAAGTTCCAGACACCAGCCACTGGGTCCTGGTGGAGCCTGAGGTCTCCACAGAGAAGAGTATCTCAACCTACAGTCTGAGGTCTGCTGCAGGGAGCTATGAGTGCTCAGAGTCCAGCCTGCGCTGGTCGTGTGGTGGTCCAGTCACCCTGCAGTATCGCTTCATGGACTGGTACATGTTTACTGAAGAGCTGGCCCGTATGCAGTGCAGTCCAGCTGGTCCTCTGATGGACATCAAGCTCATGTCGGGAAAGCTGGAGGAGATCCACCTGCCTCATTTCCTGTGTTTGGGAGGGTGTCAGCCTGCTCTGAAGGATGCTGTGAAGGTTCTGCATCAGCAGGATGGTGGAGTGTATCTGGAGACGTGTGAGCTGAGTCGCTCCCATGCCAGGCTGGTGAACCCCTCCTTCTCCATTTTTGGTAATGTTCTTCCTGACATCACCTCCTGGCTATTTGCGGTGCATGCCATGGTGTTTGTGTACCACCAGAGCAGCATTTCTCACCAATTCCGCTGCTACCTGCTGCCTGAGGATCCCAAACTGATAGAGAAGGTGAAGGAAGAAGAGAAGGAGTTCAGGGGTGTGAGACAGGCTTGTCCACAACCAAACAACTCTCTTCGGATTAATGAATTCTACAGACTGTGTGCAGATCAGTCTACTGATTGCGTCCCTAAAATCAACCCAAATGAGCTGATGCTGAGGTACTGTCGGGCTCTCCCCGAATTCTTCCAGGTGAAGCTTCCTGATCCAGCACCCATCTCCCTCCACCTGCAGCTCTTCAGTTCAGCCAGCAGGGGGCAGCAGGCCGTGTGGAGCGCAGAGTTCCAGACTGGCACACACGATAGGCAGACCAGGAGCAGAGGCCTGACAGAAGGTGTACACACGCACAGACATTGGGTCTTTCTCAAAACCTAGGCCAGTGTCCTTCCAAGTGTATCAGCCTAATTAGTCACGCCCAGTGATTGGATACTTTTTGGTGAACTCTACAGAATATCCAATCACTGGGTGTGACTAATAAAGGGTATCCAATCACTAATTAGGCTGATAGACTTAGAAGGACACTGGCCTAGGCTTTGAGAAAGACCCATAGACACAGACACAGACAGACAGACAGACACACACACACACACACACACACACACACACACACACACACACACACACACACACACACACACACACACACACACACACACACACAGCTAGAGGCCACGACCTGTGAGACCACTCCAGTTGCACAACTATTATTCCTTAGAGACTAACTTTGACTTCGACTAAGACCATGACACACATTTACTCCATATTGCATGTAGTTTAAGCTGGTAGTAACTTCTAATAAATTACCCTTTTGATCTCAGCTCAACGGGCAGTTTGGGAAGCAGAGATCGAGGAGACGGAATACTTGCCCCCTCATCAGGGCACCGCACATGCCTCCAGCCGAGGTCCCCTCTCCACCCTCCCCCGTGGAGCTGAGCCTGTTGACACTCACACTGCTGTGGACCAGGCCATGGGCTGTCAAGACGTTCAGACACCTGAGTGCTCAAGCAGAGGTCTGAGGGTCAGTATGAGCCCAACAGATGTTTGGTGTTTATGCTCATTCTATTTATTTCCTTTACCTGTAGGAGGCTTTTACCTGTAGAGGTGTATAAATAAGGTATGGGATTGTGATCAAGATGAGATTGTGAATATCTACATTAAAATCTGTGACTGTGACATAGTGACTATGAAACCACCTCAGCACCTTGTCTAGATCTTATAGATACTAAATACTAACCATCACATCAAATAAATAGCATACCTGTATGTGTGTGTCATATAAAGACGGATAAGCAGAGTTCCAGGACTAACAAGACCTACCATATTCTTCATGTCAGTTGAGTGCCAGAACACAGACTGTGGACCTCTTCAGTACGTTTGATGAGTTGCGGTGTAAGGAGCTGAAGCGGTTCAAGGCATACCTGTCTGAAAAGATCATGGAGGGCTTTGAGCCCATTCCCAGAGGACAGCTGGAGCAGTGTGATGAGACAGACCTGGCCTCTAAGATGAAGGAGAGGTATGGGGAAGAAGGGGCTGTGAGAATGACTCTGACCATCTTGAGGATAATGGAGCTCAACGACCTTGCCAACAGACTAGAGGTAACATGCACATTTTTACACACACATAGACAGATTTGTATTATAGGCTTTTATAGACCGCCCAATCAGCAGGCCTCCGATGGCTCAGAGCTTCCGTAAACCGGCTCCGACAAAGTGCGGCGCACTTTTGCTTCCGACATAATTCGGACCCCCATACCAAATTTCACATGAACATTGCATTGATAGTCAATGGGCGGCGCCGACAAAATAGAACTTGTCTCTAATTGCTATCCGACATCGGCCAATGTCCCCGGACATCGGCGCCAGTGTGCGTGGTTCTATTGAAAACAATGGAATCGAATTTTAGCTGAGCAGTGCTCAGCACTTTGTCAGAGCCTGTATGCGGAAGCCCTCAGAGTCTCCTGTCACAGCTCCACCATGGGGCAGAGAACAAACAACAACCCACCAGCAGAGCCGGGCCTGTCAG
Source organism: Engraulis encrasicolus (assembly GCF_034702125.1). NCBI lineage: Eukaryota > Metazoa > Chordata > Actinopteri > Clupeiformes > Engraulidae > Engraulis > Engraulis encrasicolus. The sequence continues at coordinate 52,328,442 of NC_085873.1, read as the reverse complement.
TAATAGTCAAGTGCAGATATGAGTTGACCCCAAATTCTAACAAAAGGTTTCTCAGTGGTTTCCAGTTGTATCAGATGTACTTAAAAACATACTCAAAGTCTACCAAAATCAAACTTCAGGAAAGGCCTCATTTTCAAGATGGTTGCCGCCAGGCCCTTAAAAGGCCTGCGGCATGAGAATTAACTTGAAATAACAAAGAATAGTGGTGTTTCAAACATGTTTTGACCATGTGATATTGTAATTAGTAAGTTTGCTTAATAAGTATGTGATTAGGAGTACAATTTAATATAAAAACTAATTAATTAGGACAGTGTGGTACTGTGCAATTGGTCAAAACAGGGCCACCATGTGTACGCTCAAACCCTTGTGTGTGTGTTCTTCTGTTGTTTTGTTTTTTTGTTTTTATTTTTGTTTGTTTAATGTTTTTTTCTTGTTTTGTTTTGGTATTTGTTTATAAAAACATTTACATTTTGACCTGAATGTTGAACAGAGACATTTTTATGTATATTCTGCAGCTCATTCCTATCATTTCTTTTTTGTTTCAATGACCTTGAAAAGATGCGCTAGTCATCACATTCTTCCTCCCACTGAGGCTTATTACAATTGACAACTTGACATGGTCCACAAGCAGTAGTCCATATGCCTTACAACTGCACCGTTGGGTTTGTGCAGTTACAGTGGATCATCTTCATGAGACTATTAGGGGCAGCAGGCTTGCTGGTCATAGCTGGCAGGAAGTGGTTGTCCACAAGTTTCCATCCCCAGTTCACTGGATTCAGCTGGGGTTCTATGTTCCCCACTGCTTCCAAGTAGACTGCTGCCGCATGGCAAAGCACAGGTTGTTGTTGCACCTCTGACAGGTTAGGTTTAGGGATAGTTTTGGTCAGGGCACAAATGTACAACTCAGAAACATTGCATTACTGACAGGTTAGGTTCAGGGGTAGTTTTGGGAAGGGCACAATTTGAAAAGTCGGAAACATACAATGTGGGGAACATAGAACCCTTTTTTAGAAAAATGGTCCTTTGTTCCCCGGTCTCTAACAAAGACAGGAGAACATTGGACACGGGGAACATAGGACCGGGGGAACATAGATACGCTCCCATTCAGCTCACCTTCTTTTCCAAGTCAAGTCATGACCTGAAAGTAAGTTCTGAGTGAGTGGAATTTGGTGGAACATTCAGTCGGGGGCAGTCGTTCTGGGGTAAGAACAGATTTTGTGGTAACAAGCTTCCTGCTGAAGATGTGATAACGCAGAGAAGCAAGTGAATCCGTATTCTTACCTCCAAACAGCACTGCCATTGCCGTAGACCCATGGTCCTGTATTGTGGTGCTGTCTTGATTTGTCATCAAAAACAAATTGGCACATGACTTGAGGGTAGAGTCCCCATCGACAAGTTTGTGAAAAGCTGTCTGTTTGCCAACACCAAAAATGTGTGATGTTGAATTACCTGTTACCAGAATGGCGATGAACAAAGTCATCCTGTACGTGTATTACTAAAGGCCATTTGCACTGTCATAGTGGAGCAGTACTATGGATGTGAAGTTTTCAGTAACTATTCCAGCATTGCACTGGTGGAACGGCGTGCGTTAAGGGTCTACAGGAAACACATGGAATCTGTGGCCAAGTCAATTAACTAATTTAAGAGCTTCATGGCCATTTTAGGCGCCATCTTGAAAATTACACCTTTGTAATATTCAGATTTTGGTAGACTTTTACTATGCTATTAAGGGCACCCTATAGTACACAAAACAGCTAATAGAAAGCTTTTGTTTCAAATACTGTTTCGGATTAGGGTGTTTTGTCATACACACTCTTATTTTAAGAGCATGCAGTTGTAATGTTTCTGTAAAAACAAAACCAACAAAAACCATCCAATTGTACTTAGAACCACTTATCTATCAAGGTAATATTGTAATTAGAATATTACATGGTCAAAACATGTATAAAAACACTTTTCCTGATCATTTCACAGTAATCTTATGTCACACAGTCATCTTACAGTAATTTGAAGGGCCCGGTGGCGGCCATCTTGAAAATGAGGCCTTTCCTGAAGTCAGACTTGAGTAGACTTTTAGTATGTTATTAAGGACATCTAATACCACACAAAACAGCTGAGAAACCTTTTGTTAGAATTTTTTTAGGGTTGGGTGGTATTTTCCCATAAATGCACTCGACTATAATATAATCACAGCAATCTGGCCAAACATCAACCTTGTATATCTTGTCCTATTATTGGTGTAATACATTTATGACCAAATGATGCTGCTAGAAATGCTTCAACAATAATGAGATCTGTCCAGCATTGAAACTTTTTTATTATTGACCATGATGCTCTGTATTACAGGAGTCCATCACCTCAGCAGGCCACTGAGAAGAGATTCAGGAGCTGCAGCCTTCCTCTCGGAGGCAGACTTGATGTGTGCAGCCTTCCTCTTATAGGGCTTTCAGGCCAACCAGAACGGAGCTGGAGCGGGTGCCCGCACCAGTTACGTTCAGCACTAAAGTGCTATTCTGCGAACCGCCCGTGTTCATACCGGGCTCTGAACTTTTCCTGCATTTGACTGCGTTACCCGGATGAACCTGCTGACGGCCACGCTGTCGTCACGGTTTGCGGAGAAAAACCTAGTAATTTGCGGTTCGCATTGCGAACCAACTTTCCGGTTCGTGAACGCAAATATCTGTGGCATGAACACGACGGCCGGTTAGCGATTAGGTGCGGGAACGGGCTCCAGGACGGTTCTCAGTCGGCCTGAACGCGCTATTGGTGACCCCTGCTGGCTTCAGACCAGATGGCTGCAGCCGTCCTGTTGGTGGCAGACCAGATTACTTCAGCCTTCATCTTGGTAGCTGACTAGATGTGTGCAGCCTTCGTCTTGGTGACCCTGCTGGCTTCGGACTCCCTATTGGGGACACAGCAGATGGCTGCAGCCAATGGCGATTCTACAATGAGTTACGCCCCTTTTTACTGTCCCACCCAGACAAAAAAATGGCAAAACAATGCTCATAATAGCTGACAAAAACCACTCAAAGTAAAGTGTGGTATTAATGGGGAAATAATGTGTTAATGTCTTCAGAATTATTTTAATATGTTTATAGTGATTTTCACAATGTTATTGGGGCGGTGTTTTGCAATGGTGCTGCCCCGTCTCGGGTGCCTCTCCTGAGGACAAGTGTCACTGCACACCACAGGCTTTATGCCTCACCATCAAGGTGACAGCTGAAGGGGTCCCCTGCTGGTGCATCATACTCAGGGTACCCCAGTCATGGAGGAGGATGGAGGGCTGTAGAGTGCCGTGCTCAGGGTACCCCAGTCATGGAAGAGGATGGAGGGCAGTAGAGTACCATGCTCAGGGTACCCCAGTCATGGAGGAGGATGGAGGGCAGTAGAGTACCATGCTCAGGGAACCCCAGTCATGGAGGAGGATGGAGGGCAGTAGAGTACCATGCTCAGGGAACCCCAGTCATGGAGGAGGATAGGGGAGAGCACCATACTCAGGGTACCCCAGTCATGGAGGAGGATGGGGGAGAGCACCATGCTCAGGGAACCCCAGTCATGGAGGAGGATGGGGGAGAGCACCATGCCCAGGGAACCCCAGTCATGGAGGAGGATGGGGTAGTGCTGGCATTTCTCTCCACCCTAACTGTAGATGTTGGATATTTAACTGGCAACTGTTGGGCTACAAACTTGACTCCTTAAATGCTTATCCATGATTTCCCACTCAGGAAAAAATATGTTAAGAATTTACTTTACAGATTGTATTATTTACTATACAGATATTATTTGAGTGCTTTTGGAAATGTTACAACAGACTGTACAGTATATTTTTACATTTTTATTATGAGATCGATATCATTAGGACATGCTTATGTCCCTGGTTCTCTGAAGGAGATGAGTGAGGCATCTCTAAGGTGAGTGCACTCTCAGTGTGTGAAGATTAGTTGCCAGATTTGGGCGAAACAAATCGGTTTTGACTAATGGTTGTCCCCCCCCCCCCCCCCCCACAGTTCAGTTCATTGGCCTATGGCATGATTGAAAAGAGCTTCGGCAAACGTTCACTGAAAGCATACTCCGCATAGAGATGTCCAATGAGAGATTAAGAGAGAACCATGTTTTATACTTGTGTTTAATGACATTTTTCATTGGCATAATTTTGATATGCTTGACGAAAGTGAGATACATTAATGTTGTCATATCTGTTTTAAAGAATAAAATGTGTATGCCATGTGTCGTATCCCTCTTTGTTATGTGCATATAATACATTACATCATTCTTACCTAGACCCATAGTTTAGCATTTTAAATGTTGGTATTTACTTCCTAGGATGTAAATGCCAGGTGGTGTGACTGTGATATTGAACTAAATGGATATGTGCTCTACAGTTATACGTTTTGGGATTAATGTGTTTCAGACAGATGTTCTCCTTGTAGAGATACCAACAGCAGAGAGGCTGAGCACATTAGGTGTGTGTAATACACATTGGGGGCATTCCAATATGCATGCTCCCGTCCTCCCCTTGTGCTTGTGGCCTTACGTTTTGCTGACGCCCCGCCTCCATGGAGAAAACAATAAAGTTTCCCCTGCTGCTGTCAGCCTAGCCACCAAAACATTTGGGGGACTGTTCGATGTAATGTCTAGCCCTTTTGAGTAGGCCTATGTACCTTTAAGGATGTTGGGAGTTGTGGGATAGGATGATAAAAGTAGAGCTACGGGGCGGGAGCGGGATCAGTGTTTGGGCAACGCTATGTTTGTGAACATGCCATGCACTTTATGCCTGTGAAATAAACTATGCCGAACCTGCACGGCTAAAGAGAGAAGCTGACTCGAGTGTGGATATTACATTCGTCATTCACCATCCCGATTACATTAGCTTTCTTTCATGGATGACGTCATCGTGAGGTCACAAGCAGGCAAGTGAACAAGGGACGATGGACGTCACGTCTGCATATTGGAAGGCACCCATTGTGTCCAATAAGCCATTGAGTCCAATCAATGACAAACACAGCAAACTATATATAAAAGAATCAAATAATAATGAGTTACAAACGAGGATCACGGCAACACACACTGGCATGGGTGCCACGAGGGGGGGTAAGGTGATACAGATTCTAAGGGCCCAACAGCTCTGACTGGGCCCTGGAAGGATGCTGATAACATAATTTGTCATTTTGGGGGCCCAAAATTTGAATCTTTCATGGGGCCCAACATTTTTATCAGCGCCCCTGCACACTGGTGCCAAACGGACACTCTACTACAGCACTGCAAGTGAGGTAATATGGAGTCGGTGGGTTTTGGTACTGGTTACATTAGCCTTTTCCCCAGTGTGGTGTAAAACAAAACAGTTAATAAACCAAAACAAAGACAAACATAAGCAACATTCCCAATTCACTGTTTACCACAGAAAATAAAGTAAACAAAAAGGAAACATTGCCCCCAGGCCCTCACTCACAACACGGACTGTTCATCATTCCAGCATTCATTCATCCACATGCGCATCTCACATGCCAAGAACCACACAGCTCAGCTATTCTACGCACAAACACGCACATTCATTCTTACATGAATTCTTACATGTTCCTTTGGGATTGCATGGCTGCATTGGTAGCTGCATGTAGCTTAATTGGGTAAAGGGCAGGGAATAAATTGTCTGTGAATATACTCCTCTTAGTGACCAGCACATTGCACACCTGCCCCTGGAAGACCCATCTACTCAAGAGTACAGTCCCTCTGTTGAAAGATAAGTGGCATTTGTTCAGCATAGTGGAAGTGCATGTGTTTTAGAATACCTGTGTAACATTGTAGAATTGTACTAATCACAGTGTTTGTGGGTTTGCTCCCTCTCTTTTCAGCCAGGTGCTCTGGGCCTACGCGAGTGGCAGGACGAGTCCCCGGGTGGTGGATCTACTTCGGGTTGGTTCACATTTCGGGTGCCCCTCCCCCTTTCAGTTTCCAGCATTGGCTGATCACTTGTGGTGTAATCAAATATACTGCTACTGTCCCCCCTTTTGCTGCCCTGCCAGTCGTGGTAAGTCACTGCCCTAGGCTAGTCCCCTTAATCCCCCCCCCCCTTTATCGTACATTGTGAAGACATAGTTTGGCTACCAAAGCCAGCCTTGTAATAGCAGGTGTGCAGTGTTGCTGGTGTGTGCATGTGTGTGTGTGTGTGTTTGTCCTGTTGTGTCATTGGTGAGGACCAGAGTTGGCCATCTTGGCCTCCGGGTAGTGACCCGAGTATTGTCTATGTCCTTTTGTTTGTCCAAAGTTTAATAAATATCTCTTGGTGGAACTCACGTCTCTGTCATATCTAATGTATACGAACCTGTGTTGCCTGATTGGTACTTTTTAAGGGTTTACTTCTTTCTCCCTGTGGGCCAACCCCCCATAGGTGGCGTAGTCTGCTTAATTCTAATTGTACAAACCTCCATTCTAACAAATTCTAACAAATTCTAACAAAACAGCACCCCGTCTATAGCAGTTTGCTTCGATAAATTGGAGATCCTCACCACCTGCACAGATATTACAGGAAAACACATGAATAAAACAATCAATACACAACTCAGAAGGGGAAAACGATACGGATGTACCGCAAGTTATGAGGCACAGGGTGCATTCCTATGCACACTCCCATACTCCATGTGTGCTTGTGACCTCGCCCCTCCTCCTGGCCCTGACACCGTCAAGAAAACAATAAAGTTTCCCAGCTGTCAACCTAGCCATAATAAGTTTTGGGGCAATGTTTTTCAGTTTTTTTTAACAGATCAGGAGGCCGAGGAGAGACTGTGATAAATACAACGGAATAGGCCATCCCAAATCAGGACAACATCAAGGAATAGGTCATCCCAAATAGGGTGACCAGATGTCCCGAAAAATTCGGGACAGTCCCGAATTATAAGCTTTTGTCCCGAATCCCGAATCCGACTGTGCATGTCCCGAAATTTAGACTTACCTACTAATAATAATGTTTAAACCAGGTACACATCTCAAACTTTTGGCTACTGCCGCCTGTGCCCCTGAGAGGCTGCTTGTGCAGCCCAAAATACATGAAGTGGCTGCGTTCCGCCCCTCAGCAATGTATGTATTTTATCTCGCTGAGTGAGCAGTGAGCGCGAGCAATTACCGGCGCGCATTTTCACTTTCATCGACAAAATGACAGTAGTAGCGACATGGCAGATGAAGAGCCCCACCATGCGAGTAAAAAACAGAAGCGACAGTGCAGGTAGATGAAGGAATGGGGAGGGGAACTATATTCTGGTTTTAGACCGTTCTGTCAGCGTGCATCCTCGCATTGTATTGTTTATTTTTTGACGTTCCGAGTTCAGGCACACGAGTGCACTGACAAGCTAACTTGCAGTGACCGCAAGCTAATCCATTCGGTGTTCAAGTGTACAACAACCTCGCAGCTCAGATGCCAAAGCATCGATGCCGGTAAGCGTCACAGAAAGCGTTAAAAAATGAAGGAGAAAAATGAGAGGTCAACAGCAGCTGCGGGATTGACATGGCATCGAGGGGGAAACAATGCAGGCATCGCAGCTGCGGGGAAAAGAAGTTTCACAAGTAGGCTACTACTGTAATAATCAATATATTTCTTGCCTTTCAATTAATCATGTTGTCAGGGCTTGTTATTAGGCTATTATAATCGAAAGGTCTGAATTGCATCACTAGCCTATAGGCCTAGTTAATTTTCAAAATTTTCTTTTTTTTCAACGACAACATCAAGGAATAGGCCATCCCAAATCAAATATACATCAAGGAATAGGCCATCCCAAATCAAATATACATCAAGGAATAGGCCATCCCAAATCAGGATAACATAAAGCAATAGGCCATCCCAAATCAGGACAACATCAAGGAATAGACCATCCCAAATCAGCTCACCCATAAAGGAATAGACCATCCCAAATCAGAACAGCATCAAGGAATAAGCCATCCCAAATCAGCTCACCCATCAAGCAATAGGCCATCCCAAATCAGAACAGCATCAAGGAATAGGCCATCCCAAATCAGGTCTACATCAAGGGGATCATAAGTATGAGAAGTTCATAAACACCGCACACTGGATACTGTTCTGTTTTTCTTTTATTTTTTTTGGCGAAAAACGCATTTCGTCTAGTGCGTATCCAGTATCCAGTGTGCGGTGTTTATGCACTTTTCATATTGATCACCTTTTCCCGCCCTACACCTGTACCTGGACAGCTGCAGGGTTGTGCACAAGGACTCTTGCACTGTGATCAAAAGCATATCCAATGGTCATCATTGTTCTATGTTGCCATGGCCGTCCTAGATAGTGCATTGCAGTAGTCCATGTTAGTGAAAAATGGTGGGGTAGAGTCTCTATTGAAAAAAAAAACCCGTTGCATCCTTGATCCTAATACAAATACCGTCTATGAGCATTGTGTAATGAATTGCCCAGAAATGACCAGAAGGAAGTGAGACTACAACAAAAACAATGGACAAGGCTTCCCCAAATCAGGTCAACATCAAGGTGGGCATACATTTTAAAACATTCATGAATACAAATGACAAAATGAATACTATCTCAGTCTGTGTACATTGTGCAATGAATTGTCCAGAAATGTCAGCTGCACCCAAAATGCGGCTGCATAGTGATCCTCCTTTGCTATTTTTCTCAGGTCATGTAAATATGATCAAATCTGAATAATTAATTCAACATTGAGGAATTAGGCTTTATTATGAGACCATGTTGTTGTGCTACCCTTCATAACCTCGTATGGTGGACCATCAGATCTCATAAGAAACGAAATTCACACTTAGATGAAATTTTACTCGGAAAGTAAAAGAAAACAAACAAAACCCAGAATTCTCCATTTTGTATGATCCAGGCTCACGAATCAAACTGTGGACAGACAGACTTGACTCTGCGAGCCCTATCTCACGCCTTTCGTAAAGTCTTCACGAAAAAAATAGATTAATTTTCGTGGTGCATTCACGTTATTGCCCGTTTTTCGTGGTAGGGCAACGAAACGCTGCCTATTCACTTGAATTGCCCCACTGCTGCCTAGCGTCTGCAGGGGTGGGGAGGGGGTGCTGACAGAAAACTGCTGATACACTAACCCTAACCCTAACCCACTAATTCGACGCCCTTTCGGTACTTACGCCTTATGTCCCCTAAACCTAAACCTAACCCTAACCTTAACCCTACTTAACCCTAAACCTAACCCTAACCCTAACCTTAACCCTAACCTTAACCCTAAACCTAACCCTAATTGCTTGTTTGAAATGTTTGATTACCATGTGACGGTAGGCTACCGAAAGGGCATCAAACTAGTGGGTCGCTAGGCAACAGTCGGGCAATTCAAGTGAATGGGCAGCGTTTCGTTGCTCTGCCCCATGTCTTCTCCAAAAGGTGACTGCTACATTCTATGAGTTTACATGAGACACTTAAGTCCGATTTACTGTTACTCACTTTTAATCTTAATTCCACTCTAAAAATATCATGTAAACACCTACCGAACAGGATTTAAGTTTATTCCGATTTAAACTTAAGTCCGATTAAAGTGGGTGGTTTAATCCTCTTTTAAATCCGATTAAACACGTTCCTCTGTCATGTAACCTTTTATTCGGAATTACAATAAATCCAGTCATTCCACGTATGCTTGTTGACCACATGATGGCGCCAAGAGACTGTGCTCTTTGCCAGAGAGAAAAACATGGCGGCACTTCCTGTTGATTTTCACATGAAAGTTTTGCTTAATTTAAAGTCCCTAAGCGACTATAAATGTTGTGGCTTCCATATATTGATGTAAAAGTGCCCCACGAAGTAATGAAGCACAACAAAGTTACTCCACATTACTATTTGACCACTCGTTTTTCTATGCTAACAGGGTAGCTAATGTAGCATTGTAAATGATCCAGGGAGAAAGGGGGAAATGTTGTGATTTCAGTCCGCCTGAGGCAACGATTTTCGTGGGGAAGATGACCTGCATCTCGGTGGCATTGGACCACGCCCCCGTGCCTTATTTTGCTCGCTCAGCACGTGCGTCCTCAGTCCAATCGCAATGCTTTATTTTCCCCAGACGTTTAATCGCATTTAAGTGAAAGTGCCATGTATACACATCGCAAAATAACTCTTAATCCGATCTATTTAAATCGCATTTATTAAATCGGACTTAAAAACATCATGTACACTTAGCCAGTGAGATCTGAGGAGGGGAAGTTTCCCCACTAACAGCTGTTTGCTTCCCCCTAGTGGAGAATTACAAGGTTGCAAGTATTCAAGGGTAGTTTATTGGTCACAGTCAGTCACTTTTGTGCAGCACGTTGTGAAATGAATTGGCCGATGTGCAGACGACACTCTAGGTCTCTGGGTTCAGCTGCATGGGGCCCCAAGCGATATGTCGAAGGAGCGAACATTCAAAAGAAACAGCAGAGTGCAGTTACGTGAATACATCATGCACAGCAACCGATGTAACACAAGTGGACTTTCACTGCCCGTAAGCGTGATGACTTGTCACCACCTAGTGTCTGAAGTATGAAAATGTACAAATGTAAAAGTGACATTTCAAGGATTTCTGCCAAATCATAATCTGTCTCTCGCCAGATCACTCTATCTCAATTTCAGAATTTGTGGTTGAGTGTAAAGTTAGTTGCATAACATGGACCACTGCGCTGTGTGTAGTACAGCATAGCCTTGACTTATTGTTGTATTTTACAATTATTTTTTACATTATTGTTGTTATTATGTCTTCTACTATACTTTCCCCCCTATATTATGTTAAATGTTGAATGTTTAAATTGTTATTTATTTCTCTATCACTTGATTGTTACTGGTTTATCACTGGTCCATCGCTGTCACTCACAAATGTTAAATCCTCAGTTATTATTTATTAGGCTACTTCATCAATTTATTGTTATTGGTACATCACTGTTTCTTGTCCTGTCTTGCACTTTGCACAGTCAGTAAATGTCAGCATGGCATGTAGCTCTAACCAGATTAAAAAGAAGCAGCATGCAGCCATTCAGCAACACTGAAAGAAATCCATAAATAACCCATAACTGATTAAAAACAACAGCAAACAATAAAATCACATAACACAATTAATTACTGTAAAAGAACTGGCTTGAAAAGATGGATAAAATAAAAATAAAAACATAAATACGTGGATGACACAAAGACATGGATGACAGACTGACATAACCTGAACATGATTGATAGAACACCTTTGGGATTGCTGTAAATGGAGACTGAGAGCCAGGCCTTCTGAACCAACATCAGTGTGTGACCTCATTAATGCACTTTTGGACAAAATGGTCAAATATAAACACTCCTCAACCTTGTGGACAGCCTTCCCAGATCAACACACTCCTCAACCTTGTGGACAGCCTTCCACACACTCCTCAACCTTGTGGACAGCCTTCTCACATGAACACACTCCTCAACCTTGTGGACAGCCTTCCACACACTCCCCAACCTTGTGGACAGCCTTCTCACATGAACACACTCCTCAACCTTGTGGACAGCCTTCCCATATAAACACACTCCTCAACCTTGTGGACAGCAGCCTTCCCAGATGAACACACTCCTCAATCCTGTGGACAGCAGCCTTCCCAGATCAACACACTCCTCAACCTTGTGGACAGCCTTCCCAGATGAACACACTCCTCAACCTTGTGGACAGCCTTCCCAGATGAACACACTCCTCAACCTTGTGGACAGCCTTCCCAGATGAACACACTCCTCAACCTTGTGGACAGCCTTCCACACACTCCTCAACCTTGTGGACAGCAGCCTTCCCAGATGAACACACTCCTCAACCTTGTGGACAGCCTTCCCAGATGGACACACTCCTCAACCATGTGGACAGCAGCCTTCCCAGATGAACACACTCCCCAACCTTGTGGACAGCCTTCTCACATGAACACACTCCTCAACCTTGTGGACAGCCTTCCCATATAAACACACTCCTCAACCTTGTGGACAGCCTTCTCACATGAACACACTCCTCAACCTTGTGGACAGCCTTCCACACACTCCCCAACCTTGTGGACAGCAGCCTTCCCAGCTGAACACACTCCTCAACCTTGTGGACAGCCTTCCCAGATGAACACACTCCTCAACCTTGTGGACAGCAGCCTTCCCAGATGAACACACTCCTCAACCTTGTGGACAGCCTTCCCAGATAAACACACTCCTCAACCTTGTGGACAGCCTTCCCAGATAAACACACTCCTCAACCTTGTGGACAGCCTTCCCAGATGAACACACTCCTCAACCTTGTGGACAGCCTTCCACACACTCCTCAACCTTGTGGACAGCCTTCCCAGATGAACACACTCCTCAACCTTGTGGACAGCAGCCTTCCCAGATGAACACACTCCTCAACCTTGTGGACAGCAGCCTTCTCAGATGAACACACTCCTCAACCTTGTGGACAGCCTTCCCAGATGATCACACTCCTCAACCTTGTGGACAGCCTTCCCAGATGAACACACTCCTCAGCCTTGTGGACAGCCTTCCCAGATGAACACACTCCTCACCCTTGTGGACAGCCTTCCACACACTCCCCAACCTTGTGGACAGCAGCCTTCCCAGCTGAACACACTCCTCAACCTTGTGGACAGCCTTCCCAGATGAACACACTCCTCAACCTTGTGGACAACCTTCCCAGATGAACACACTCCTCAACCATGTGGACAGCAGCCTTCCCAGATGAACACACTCCTCAACCTTGTGGACAGCCTTCTCACATGAACACACTCCTCAACCTTGTGGACAGCCTTCCCAGATCAACACACTCCTCAACCTTGTGGACAGCCTTCGCAGAAGAACACACTCCTCAACCTTGTGGACAGCCTTCCCAGATGATCACACTCCTCAACCTTGTGGACAGCCTTCGCAGAAGAACACACTCCTCAACCTTGTGGACAGCCTTCCCAGATGAACACACTCCTCAACCTTGTGGACAGCCTTCCCAGATGATCACACTCCTCAACCTTGTGGACAGCCTTCCCAGATGAACACACTCCTCAGCCTTGTGGACAGCCTTCCCAGATGAACACACTCCTCAACCTTGTGGACAGCCTTCCCAGATAAAAACACTCCTCAACCTTGTGGACAGCCTTCCACACACTCCTCAACCTTGTGGACAGCCTTCCACACACTCCTCAACCTTGTGGACAGCCTTCCCAAATGACTTGACTCTGTAATAGCTGCAAAAGGTGGACTGATATTGAACACTATGGGTAAGGATTGGTAGGATTAGGATGGGATTTGCATATGTGAGTCAAATCAGGATAGATAGATAGATAGATAGATAGATAGATAGATAGATAGATAGATAGATAGATAGATAGATAGATAGATAGATAGACAGACAGACAGACAGACAGACAGACAGACAGACAGACAGACAGACAGACAGACAGACAGACAGACAGATATACAGATAGACAGATAGACAGATAGGTTAGGATTGGTAGGATTAGGATAGGATTGGCAGTTAAATTAATATCTGTGTCAAGACAGGTGAGCAAAAACTTTTGGATAGATGGGTGAGCGGTTAGGGCGTCAGACTTGCATCCCAGAGGTTGCCGGTTCGACTCCCGACCCACCAGGTTGGTGGGGGGAGTAATCAACCAGTGCTCTCCCCCATCCTCCTCCATTACTGAGGTACCCTGAGCATGGTACCGTCCCACCGCACTGCTCCCCATGGGGCGCCACTGAGGGCTGCCCCCTTGCACGGGTGAGGCATAAATGCAATTTCGTTGTGTGCAGTGCACAGTGTTCACTTGTGTGCTGTGGAGTGCTGTGTCACAATGACAATGGGAGTTGGAGTTTCCCAGTTGGGCTTTCACTTTCAGATAGATAGATAGATAGATAGATAGATAGATAGATAGATAGATAGATAGATAGATAGATAGATAGATAGATAGATAGATAGATAGATAGATAGATAGATAGATAGATAGATAGATAGATAGATAGATAGATAGATGGATAGATGGGTTATGATTGGTAGAATTAGGATAGGATTAAAAGTTAAATTCATACATGAGTCAAGGCAGGTTAGCAAGTTACTTACATTAACACTACATTACCCATGATGCCACACATAAACACTACTACATTACCCATGATGCCACACATAAACCTCACATTACCCATGATGCCACACATTAACACGTCTCCTTACTCTAACCAGAGCCGTCTAATAAGAGTTGCGCAAACCGGGGACCAGGAAGTCGGTTGGTGATGTGATTCGCGTAGATTAAAATGTTTCTTAACAGTAAACTTCTGTTCATTGGAAACTAACACAGAACCATCACATACCAAACAAAGATTAAATACAAACAAATGACATTACCTTTACCACATTTTCTGTGTTCTACGGCCACCTCCTAGAACTAAGTAACTTCTAATAGAACTAAAGTCAATGGGGATTTCCATGTTAACGCTCCGTGAGGCTCCATGAGAGCCGCCATTGCTGTGGAAAGATTGGTCCATAGAGGTCTATGGGAGTGACGTAACTCTGTTATTAGATGGCTCTGACTCTGACTGGATGAATGAAACTGAAACACATCTGGAGAGTCAAACGCAGAACGAGGAACTACTAGCCAGACGTCCACACAGACAGTTGTTTAAGTTGAGGTCATTAAGCTCGTTATAGTTTATAGAAAAACAGAAAGTAGACTTTCACTTTGCACAGCCAGCTTTGCATTGTAAGCCGGCTTTTTCCAGCAGAAAAGGGACTGGTGTGGACCTGAGCATCCAAGTCAATGGCGTCTCTGAAGTGTATCTGACACCTGTAGGGATCTGTGAAGTCTGAACAGATACAATCTCTTGGTAAGTAAAGAAGTTAAATGTGACATGATAACTGATTGTGCACATACATGTAATTCAAGTTAGCAATCAGCCCTGAAAATGAACAGACTACAGTGAGCTGAAAGAGGAAGTATAGTTTGTCGCCCACGCAACGGAAATGTGGCACATTGCAGCGCTAGAGCACAGTGAAGCGGATGGGGTTGTGTTGCTGTTTTGCTGAAAAGGTTTGGTCGATTTTGTCCTTTGTTGAAAAATTTGATGGGTGGATGCATAGGCTATCTGTGTGTGTAAGGATTATTTTTTAAAGAGCTTACTGTTATTATC
Organism: Engraulis encrasicolus; assembly: GCF_034702125.1. Taxonomy (NCBI): domain Eukaryota; kingdom Metazoa; phylum Chordata; class Actinopteri; order Clupeiformes; family Engraulidae; genus Engraulis; species Engraulis encrasicolus. The sequence goes on along the minus strand of NC_085873.1, from coordinate 52,313,339 downwards.
AACAGTGTGACATTGTGATTTCTGTGCTCATCTTCCCTCAGTGTCCAGCTGTGTGTGCATGAAGAGTCCATGGATGAACCAGAGATCAGAAAGACGGATCCTCCTCCTGAGAGGTGAGATCACATGACTATTAATTTACTATCATATGTGAAAAGTAATGTGTGTGTGTGTGTGTGTGTGTGTGTGTGTGTGTGTGTGTGTGTGTGTGTGTGTGTGTGTGTGTGTGTGTGTATGTGTGTGTGTGTGTGTGTGCACGTGCGTGTGTTTCACAACAGTAGCCTAGTTCATTTCAAAGGCTTCCAGAACAAAATGAAAGTAAATAAATACTAATAAAATGTACACAACATAAAATGGAGGAAATGTAACTGGATAAAATAATGTGTGAAGACTAAGAAGACAAAACAATATTTACACATTTATTGAAGCTTTGCTGAAAAAGTCTTTGAAACCTTTGAGGAGATGCATATCTGCCTCCAGATCATATCTGCCTCCAGATCACAGCAGTCTGGTCTGTAGTTGAGATTGTCAATAGCTTACTTTCTTATTTTTTAGTTATTATAATAACCATTTTGAAGCTGGCTGTTGGGGGACTTAAGCCTACAGTACAGCATTTAGGAGTGTGGAAAGACGACGTAACCCCAACCAGCCTGATCTCCAAAAATGCTCCTGGACACGGATGTTAAGGACACGAAATCCGTGTCCAGGAGCATGGATTTTGCCAAAATTCCGTGCTCCTGGACACGAAATTATTTTCCGTGCTCCTGGACAAAGAATTGTTTTCGGTGATGGGCACACGGAAGTGCTTTTTATAGGCTATTACCACAGCACTGTGTAACTCTATCATTAGAAAACACATACCAAATGCTAATCCTAAACAAAATAATGCTATAGCAATTTAAGTTGTGCCCTGACCAAAACATTCCCTAACCTTAACCTGTCATTAACCCTTGTGTTGTGTTCGGGTCATTTTTGACCCGTTTTCAAGTTTTAGTGTGAAAAAAACACACTTTCCTTTATTTTCTTGGAATGAGGGTTCATCTAATCCTCAGTCACAATCATTTCAACACAAAAAAATATGTTTTATCATTTCAGTATATTTTAAAGGTTCAAAAAAAAAAAGTTACATCTGTGGTGTTCGGGTCAAAATTGACCCGGGCATAGATTTTTGGTTGTTGTATGCATTTCTGAAAAGCTGTTGGTTGCCCTTTTTCTTCAGTTTGGTGATTCATGGTGAGGAAAATATATTTCTTGCCTAAAAAAATGTTTTGCCAGCTTTTTCATATTACAAATCCAATATGGCCGCCGGACAGTCCCATACAATACAATACGTCATATCTCCTGTTGTGAAAGGAGTACAGATGTATTTTTGGTGTCTACTCATATGTTTTCATGGTCAGGGAATCCATTTCTGCATTATATAATGAGATTTTTTGCACATTTGTTTGCAAAATAATTTTTTGCACATTATTTTGTCCAAAAAACGTATCAAAAATTCATAATGGCACCCAGACATGTAGAACTGGTCTTATACTTTCCATAAAGTTGATGTGGCAATGAGATAAGGGTCCATGTTCATAGCATAGTGGATTCAGATGAATAGTGTGGTTTTTTTCATGTTCATTGAGGTGTTCATTTCCTATATCTTTGCATTAGATTGGCGAAATAGCTGTGACTGACAAAATTGTTATTTTGTATATTTACCACACTAAAATCATATAAATATTGAAAAACACCAAGTCAACATATTTAAGCATTGATTTTATGCACTGAAAACATTTGGTCTTTATCCTGCTATAAATCTCTTTGGGTTGGTTTGGACCCAAACACCACAAATGTCACTATTGATGATATTTTTCAATATTAGAGAAAAACTAATAAAAGAAATTTGGGGGTTGTTGTACTCTCATATCAGCTGTAATACATGGACAACATAGTCACTAATTGTATCACTTTAGAAGGTATTAATAGTGAATTTATGCAGGTTTTGGTAGTTTAGTCATCAAAAACGATTTGCATAATGTAAGATAAAAGTGACCCGAACACCACAGGTGTGTGCAGCTTATGAACACAACACAAGGGTTAAATACATATTTTTGAGAAATACCTTTTCCAGTTGGTTGCTAGGCTATCACATTCATATAATGAATGAAAGAAAACTAGCTGTGCCCAGACCAAAACAATCCCTAACCCTAACCTGTCAGTAGGAAATGTTTTTTTTTTAGAAAAAAATATTTGAAATTAGAAAAATCCTGAGAAAACACAAGACTGTGGAAACATAGAGCTGTGGTAGTAGTCTATAGAGAGAGCACTTCTCTGTGTACATCACGGAAAACAATTCTGTGTCCAGGAGCACGGAAAACAATTCCGTGTCCAGGAGCACGGAATTTTGGCAAAATCCGTGCTCCTGGACACGGATTTTGTGCCCTTAACATCCGTGTCCAGGAGCACGGAATTTTTGGAGATCATGTTGCCCCAACAGCTGATTAAAATATGTAATGTACATGTCATACGGCTGCCTTTTGGTGCAGAAAACTAATGCAGTATTGCTCAAGCTGAAAGACATTTTTTTCTTTTTTTCTTTTTATTTTTTTAAATAGGAAGTGACTGAGATAGGAAGTGGTTCCTCACACACAGGGTAGACATGTGTTGCTCCTTGTAGTGCATAGTCAGCTGATTGGATTGTAATGGTATTTTGTTATTTTATAAGTTAATCTTACCGGGGTAGGTTACTGACCCCATTATGATAGAATGGTGAGTAATGGGCCTTTACAACTGTTCCCCACTCAACCTTACCTGGCTGTCTCCAGGTGAATGGGTTCCAGAAAGGGTTCATCTGGAGCTATGATGTATGCTAAGGTCTGCTTAGGTGAGGTTCTATCTAGAATCCCTGTACGCAGTGCCAGCCCCAGCCGAGAGAGAGAGAGAGAGGGGCACATACGCACACAGTGATCGGCAGTGTGTTGACTATCTTTGCTTGTTTGTATTTTCTGTTGGTTGGAAGTGTGTGTGAGTGTATATTTTTGTAGTACTGCTACAAACCAATTTCCCAAGCCGGGACAAATAAAGCAACTTGACTTAATGGTACCCTAAGCAGTACATTTCAGTAAACAATGTTTTTTTTTAAATTATTGTTAGTAATTATTAATGTATTTCTGTCAGATCCACTCTAGTCAAAAATGAGACAGGAAACAGAGATATATTTCAGAAGCTTTATTTCTGAATGCATACATTTGTGTTTGGGGGTATGGCTCTGTTTGGAGGAAGTTCCCCGGCTTCTCCATGAGCTCCATGGAAGTCGATACAGGGAACAGCAGCATCCTCAGATGGTGTGCCTTCCATTTAGCTGGAAAGGCGAAATACCCTCTAGAACAGAGCAAGCAACAACAACAACATTACATTGTTTGACAATTATTAGTCTGGTGGAGCAGGGGATGTGGTGGGAGCAAAACAAGCAGCAAAAAGCAATGATAGGAACACAAATTCGGTAGTTTAAATAAAGCGCGCCAAATGTCAGCATCCAATTGTTAATCCTTGTCATATTTTGAAATGTTTTCCTTTCCGTAGTGCTTACAGTATAACAGGTCTTGACCAAAAGCCTGCCATTTTATGTCCTGCTGGTCCTTATGTTGGAGTTAAACTGTTAAAACATAGTAGAGAATACAATTTGTCCTTACTATGTGGCAGTAATCGAAGATCTCCCTTCAAAATATATTGCACGAGTGGCTTTTCATGCTGTTTAAAACCCATTTATTTCATTCAGTACTGTATTCAATTCTACAGGTGAGTTAGAACAGCTTAACCAATGTACTACTGCACCCCCATGCCATCATGGAGGCTGACTTTTGAAGCTAGCACTAACACAAGCTGGATGGTCCATTTTCACTGTAGCACAAGATGTGCAAGACTCTATTATTTTCAAAAAGAATTGACTCCTGTAACTTCTGCTGACTTCTGTAAGTAAAGGACAGTTTCCCATGTCTTCTGGGTCTATTTCAAGTGAGCTCGGGTGGATAGGGGAATGTTAAACCCCTCTATCATTTGCACACATGAAGCGTCCTTAATATGGTCAAGTTTTAACTAGGCTAGAGTGAGACTACAGCCAATATATATTTCATGATGTTATGAACCTATACAATGATTTTAATGACAAAAATATGTCTTATATACACTCAATCACGGTAAATCAAGGGAATTCAAAACTTGATGTAATAACTATGGTAATTGTTCCCTCTGCATCTTTAATTCTGAGTGACTCAGCCTCTCTGTGATTGTCTTATACCTGGACACTCAAATTGTACATCAGTACAATTAATTTTGAAATCCTTTTTGTCCTTTCTTTTTGTTTTATCTTATTTGGATGTTTATAACATTTCACTGATCCCCGTCCCAACTTATTTGAGACGTGTTGCAGTTATCAAATTAGAAATGAGTACATATGTCCCCTAAAACAATATTTTTTCTCGGTTTTACAGTTTTTCTCGATTGCCTACACACAATTTTCGGAATCGGTCTTCGAATTCTCAAAACTCTACACACAAATCTCCAAACCTCAAACACAACGGGCCAAACTCTTCACTACCTCTGAAAAATGCACGTCTTGTCTCAAAACAATGTACTCTCTTCTAAAAACCTCATTTTGTCGTCAAATGACACACACAGACAGTCACTACAATACACATTTGCAGACCCATTAAAACACTGTTGGGCACAGGGTAAAACTAATTTCTCCCATTAACTTGGGCTTTTTTTTCTGGATTGCATGGATACTGTGACATAAGTTGGAAAAACTTCATTCCCACAACACACAAACAGAAACAGAAAGATTTCTTTTTCACAAAAACAACACAAAGATAAACCCCACTGCCTATTTGGCAGTACAAAAAAACCTATTACATTACTGTATAGCCTATTGCTATGAAAAAAAACCACACACACACTCACATCTACTGTGCTTCGTCCTGCCTTCTATTGTGGTCTGGCCACAGGACCTCATCCACATCACATGCAATAGTTTCCCTGGCCAGGCAACGAGGGAAATACCATCTTGCATGGCGCATCCACCCAGAGAAGGCATCAACAGCAATATCGCCACATGCCTCCTCCATTGAGTACACAGATGTGTGGCAAAAAGATATATTTTACATATTTTTCTGACATTTACAGTTTTTCTCGATTGCCTACACACAATTTTCGGAATCGGTCTTCGAATTCTCAAAACTCACAAATCTCCAAACCTCACACACAACGGGCCAAACTCTTCACTACCTCTGAAAAATGCACGTCTTGTCTCAAAACAATGTACTCTCTTCTAAAAACCTCATTTTGTCGTCAAATGACACACACAGACAGTCACTACAATACACATTTGCAGACGAATTCGAGACGATTCGTCTAATGAATTGTTGAGAGGGGACCATTCGAACAAAACGTTGGACCATTCGTAGAAGGCATGGGGCGTTTCGTGCAGTACCTGAGGATTTTTCGTCGAAGACCTAAGGACGTTACGTTCAATCCATGCAGACCTTTCGTGTAACTGGGCAGATGTTTAGTTTAGTCTGCCTATTTTATTAGCCTATTATTTTTTATATTTTATCAAACTTGTGTGCCTACCACCACAATGCAATGAAAACAAAAATCGAACCATGTAGAAAGTGCGTGCGTCTCTATTTTTTTTAATTAATTATTAATTTTAGTTCAGGCTGCTTTTTTTATCATTAGGCCTATTTTATAGCCTATTTTATATATACTATATTGTAACGGACTGCCTCTGCCTCCTCCGGAGTGAGATAACAGCGTTACCCCCTGTGAACTACACGCGCAGCCTATAAAATGGAGTTAATTTCAAATGGCGGGTGAGACTGTCAGGAAGCAACAAGCCGAGAGAGCAAGAGAGAGGGAACCATGAAGTGTGCGCCGAGAAGATCACCATTCGCAAGAATCGCTAAAGCCAGACATTGATGTGAGCTGTTCCAAATTGAGAGGGTTTTGCAAAAGTGCACTACTAAACGTAAGAAAAGATATTCGTTGTGTTGATATGAATTATTTCTAGTGTGTTGGTCACTGATTTTTATTCATTTTTGGAAAGGTAACGGCAGTCTTGCTGCCTGGCTGGCGCCCATCTCATAACTACAGTCGTTTGCACCACTACAATATCAACGAAATGTTTTAAAATGTACGACATCAATTTAAAGGTAGGCCTAAGGGATAATGTATTGTCCACACATGAATAAGAAAATGTTTCCCTACGGGGCGAATAACACCCCCGACGCCGAAGGCGGAGTGCTGTTATCTCTGAAGGGAAATGTATTTTCCGTAGTCACGTGTGGACAATACATTATCCCGCTTATCCCGCCTTTACCAACATTAGACTATAAAGCATACATAGTTAACCATAGTTTATAGCGTGCGCAAAGAAAGATAGTTCGTGGAACGCTCATAATTTAAACAGGTTAACAAGCAACATGGTTTGGCTACTTTCTAACTTGTTACAGCCACATTGCGCTTCAAACTGTTTGCAGGCTGCCTCGTTCACCGCGCGATATCTACTAAACTCGGGTTCATAACATGATCATTTCTATCTAATCGGCACAGTATTCCAGAAAAAAGCATAGACAACCCAAACACTGATGTGCGCCCTGACCACCATCATTAGCCTATCGACCCTGATACAGGCAGAGCCTATCAAAGGGCGTTGAACACAATGGCTATGGACCTTTTCAGTAGGCTATGGTTGGGGAAGTAGGGCCTGCGTCGTGATTCACCGTTGGTGTTTGTATCAGCACGCCAAAAGTTACCTCACTAACGTTAATGATGTTCTTTGCTGAGTAACCTAGCCAAATATATCCAGATAATCGTGAATTATGCAAAATAAAGTCTGCCAACATGTATTGCCATTCTAGGAGCGATAAGGAGAATGCCGCACAGGCGCGGAGAAAGGGTTCCTTTGACACAGAGAATGCTCTGTGTGGCTGCGCGCATGCAGTGTTTAGTTTGCAGGTTTCAGGCAAATAATGGTGATCGATACGCCCTAGGTCCATAAGACTAACAGTAAAACAGGGACAATGACAAAAGGGATGAATTGCTTGAGGAAATCAAAAGGGACAGAGCGAAGTTATGACAACAAATTGACGTGCACCATTATGCAAGGCTAGGGCCTACATGTAGCTATGATGGGTTAACCACTCAGTTACCGTTGCATTCATAATATGTAGCCTATGATAAAGATGACTTCAGCGCAGGATATCAGAAATAAACAAGACAGCGCAGATGGCTTTTAATTTTTAACATGGCCACATTATGCGTCAATACGCCAATGCGTATTAGGCTATTTATCATGAAACCTCAAATCGGAAGTAGCCTTATCTTGTACCCAGCACTTTTCAAACCTTACTGGGGTTTATGGTAATTGTCCGGGAGTCGCACACTGGAGCTGAATGCAGAATCAAAAGCTGCCATTTACAATTGTCCTAAGACGTCAAACTGGTCCTGGATTAACGCATCACACGTTATTTGTTCTACTGTACGCATCTAGGCCTATATTCGTTATAAAAACAGATATCTTAGAATGAAGTCTTATGAATGGTCCACCATGCTTAATTCCATAAAGCATGCCAAATGAACTTGAAAGAAATGCGAAATGAAAACAGCGTGTCAATGCAAGCTCTTTAAAAAAAAATCATAAATACAGTATGAAATAGTGATGTGAGCTGTTCCAAATTGAGAACAAGCGCACAAGTCTGCAAACAAGGGTTTTGCAAAAGTGCACTACTAAAAATAAGACAAGATATTCGTTGTGATGATCTGAGTTATTTCTAATGTGTTGGTCACTGATTTGTATTCATTTTTGGAAAGGTAACGGCAGTCTTATTGCTGCCTGACTGGCGCCCATCTCATAACTTAAAACTAAAGTCGGTTGCACCGCTACAATATCGACGATTTTTTTTTAAATGTAGGCCTACAACAGCTTTAAAGGTAAGGGATAATGTATTGTCCACACGCAGTGGTAGAACGCAGGTATATGGAGTATACCCACTTCTACATTTTAGGGGATTCAGTATACCAACTTAAAATTGATTGATCCATTATTTAGAATGGCATAAATATATACAGTATACCCACTTCAAAAAATGCGAGAATATACAGTATACCCACTTCAAAAAAGTAGACTACACCTAGACTACAAATATTTTCCTACGGGGCGAATAACACCCCCAATGCCGAAGGCGGAGTGCTGTTATTCCGCTTCGAAGGAAATATATTTTCCGTAGTCACGTGTGGACAATACATTATCCCGCTTATGCCGCCTTTACCAACATTAGAAAGCATACATAGTAAACCAGTAGTTTATAGTAACATGTTTATTGCCATTTTATAGCGTGCGCAAAGAAAGATAGTTCGTGGAACGCTCATAATTTAAAAAGAAAGAAAGGAGTAGCACACTGGAGCTGAATGCAGAATCAAAAACTGTATTAAACAAAGCCGAAAAAAGTAAATAAAACCGACAGACAGGGGACAAACGTTTCGGTCAGCCCATCATCTTCCTTTTCTTCCTTTTCATAGGCCTACTGCTCTTGGAATTACGCACCGAGCAATACGCTCAGGATATGACATTGGCGCGAACGCCACCCCACCATTACGCGCATAATTTAAAAAGGTTAACAAGCAACAGAGTTTGGCTACTTTCTAACTTGTTACAGCCACATTGCGCTTCAAACTGTTTGCAGGCTGCCTCGTTCACTGCGCGATATCTACTAAACTCGGGTTCATAACAGGATCATTTCTGGATGGTTGGCTGGAGGAGGCAACGCTAGCCTAAAGAGTAGGCTACTTCACCCTTAAGGAAACTATCAAGGAACTCCTCACTTGTTACTCACATACTAGTGTTAATAAAATATGTCACGACAGCGGCCGGCGGACAGTGACAGTTTGCTTTCTTGAAATAACAACATTCGGACAATAGTGTAGACTTGTGCGCTACACGCTGGGGTGGGGCAGGGTTGCTGTAGGTATCCATTGCGCGCGGCCGGTCGCTTTGGGAAATGTGTGTAAGTTGCATTTGGGTAGGCTATTGCGCGTGTTATAGTTGATTAAGTAATTGACGGGCCAACGTCCGGCAGCAGTGGCTGAGTGTGTAACTTAACTTAACTTAACTTTTGTAGGCTACTATCGTCCGAGTGTCTCCAGATTGTGATTATTTATTCATTTATTCAAAGACGATAGCAGTTTACAGACGCTGCTGGTTGCATGGATATTGTGGTGGTTTTCCCTCCTAATTGTATTTTATGAAATTGTAAAAATAAAACTACCATAACCTTTACTCCCGTTGTCTGTCGTTCCTGAATCGTGGTCTAAATTTCACCTCTTACAATAGTGTCCAGTCCAGTGAATGATCCTGCATCCATGGATAAAGCATACTAAGTGGATTTATCACATGTGAAACGAGAAGGCAGAAAGTGCAATTAGTTAATAAATGAAACAGTGTACAGGTCAGTGCTGGTAAAAAAAAAGAGTTTTAATGACTTGCACAAAGTTGATGCTCGTTTGGTGAACTTCAAAACCTGCGCTGTATTCAATAAAAGCTGGGCATAAAAGCTGCATTTTTGTCGAGTAATGTCCATTTGAACCTCACGTGAAAGTAACGGGGATTGTGCTGCATTTGATGGATGGAGCTGATATTACGCACATAATTCTACTGAATAAACATCCAACTGCGACCCAAACGGTAACTTGTCGTGGTAGTCTATGTCGAATATGCCTTAATTTGGCTGTTTGCTATTCGCCTCTGGCATCATCCGAGCATGTGTAGTGCGAGATGCCATTATGACCGTTGCGCGTAAATATTTGCAAGAAGATGGGGCCGTCAAACACAGTAGGCTATGGATACTTATTTAACGACTTTAATGAAGATGTCATGTAGACTGTTTGACGGCCCCTTCCATAGACAGCATTCATCCATCTATCCATCCCTTCCTCATCTTTACGCGCAACGGTAATAATAGCCATTACTTTTCTTGTAGACGTTGCGGTAATATTTTATTCATTATCGACTTATTTCAAGCAGCATTCCACTGTCCACTCTGCGTGGCCCTGTTGAAAGGGTTGCGGGAAGGGGGATCCACTGAACACGGCAGGTCATTTGCATGACAAGACTTCATGCCCATTAGCGAACACTTTGTTCTCAAGAACTTCCCATTAAGAAATGTGTATTCTGAATGTGTTTGTCGCCGTTTTCAGCAAGCCTGGCGTCGCCATGAGGACCTGATGTTTTCCACAGAAAACATGCATGGTTGCCACCACTTAAAAAGGTGCTTGGAGAGGAGGCAAAACTGGTACAATTTAGGCTGCATTAAAGCATACACGTTAGCTTTCACGTTGTGCGATGGATGGAGACAAGTTTGGAATCGCTCCCTCTCTCTCCCTCTCTCGCTCACACACACACGCGCGACGTAATTCTCTGCACTCTTTGCAAGACTCTACTGTCACTTGACTCCTCTTATTGGATACCAGCCAAAATTGTAAGCTAGATAGCCAATAGTTTCGATTGTGCTGCTTGGACTGGAGGTATTTAAACTGCTAAAATTTAGGCTGCATTAAAGCATCCGCACGTTTCAACTTTCACGTTGTGCGATGGGTGGAGACAACTTGGGAATCGCTGTAAGTTAGAGATTTTTTTAAAACATAGGCTGGCAAGATGTAAATGACCTGCACTGCTTGAAAAAGACGATCGACTATGTGCCTCAGGCATCTTAAATACTAAAAACTAATAGGCGGATGGCGGGTGGATTCGGTTTTGGAAATTGGAGAAAAAACAGTAGGGCGGGTGGATAGCAGGTGGATTAGAATTTCTAAGAAGCGGTTGCGGATTAAATAATACATCCACCGCGCACCTCTAGGCCTACTCCACACGTAGGTATATTCCAGACCTACAGAAGACGGTAGCTAGAAGCGCTCATCTAAAAAGTTACCGGAAAGTCAGAAAACTCGCTGCATGACAACCAAATGTGCTCAGTAGACGCACGCTGCCCTGATTCAAAGCGACAAGGCTGTGCTTGGTCCCGCCTCTGTGCCCGCAGCTGGGGATACTCAAATACTGTTCCAGAAATGTAAGGAGTAGAAAGTAACATAGGCCTACAGATATTTGTCAAAAAATGTAACGGAGTAAAGTAACGGCGTAAAAGTGAAAAAAAGCTTCTCAAATATTGTTCCAGAAATGTAAGGAGTAGAAAGTAACCTAGATAATTGTCAAAAAATGTAACGGCATAAACGTAAAAAACCGACAACATACCAGTTAAAATGAGTAGGCCTAAGTACATTTTATTTATGAAGCACATCTGAAAACAGCAAAAAAAAAACAGTTGATTTACATACTAGATTACTAGATACTAGATACATTACTAGAGAGAGAGAGAGAGAGAGAGAGAACGCGCTCCTATGCAGTGTTAATATAGCGATTTCACTTCTCTCTCGCTCTTAGTGTTTTTGTTTTTGTTTTACTGTAGCCATGGACTTAACACGGGTGCAGGGGTTCTATAATGTTTTCCGACACTGTTATTTTTTCTGCCTCATGCGCGAACTATTGATTGTCATTCAGTTTGTGCCATTATTAGGCCTATATGAATCGCGGGTAAATCAGTTTTACCACATAGGCCTATTTAGACTTCGAACAAAAGAAATAGGCCTAGGACACACAGGAATAATAGGATATAAAATAGGCAGCCTGACTGGATCGATGGACGATTTCCAACAATAAAAGACAGGAAAGAAACAAAATAGGCAGCTACCAGCTTATTCAATTAATAAAACTATAGCCCAAGAACATTGCCTCGCCGGGCAGAGAGAGAGAGAGAGAGAGAGAGAGAGAGAGAGAGAGAGAGAGCGCGGTCCTATGCAGTGTTAATGTAACGATTTAACGTATCTCTCTCTCTCTTTACTGTAGCCATGGACTTAACACAGGTGCATGGGTTCTGTAATGTTTTCAACACTGTTATATGCATAGTGCTCTGGCTCATGCGCGAACTTTGTTGTCATTCAGAATCAGAAACATCAAAGTGTCGGCAGACAGCATTCTCTTGTTGCTGGTGCTTCGCATCTAAAAAGTTACCGCCCAAGAACATTGCCTCGCCGGGCAGAGAGAGCGAGAGAGTGATAGAGAGAGTGATAGAGAGAGAGAGAGAGAGAGAGAGAGAGAGAGAGAGAGAGAGAGAGAGCGGTCCTATGCAGTGTCAATGTAACGATTTAACTTCTCTCTCTCTCTCTCTCTCTCTCTCTTTACTGTGGCCATGGACTTAACACAGGTGCATGGGCTCTGTAATGTTTTCAACACTATAAGCCTAGTGTTCTGGTTCATGCCGAACTTTGTTGTCAAAAAATGTAAGGGCGTAAACGTAGGCTAAATTGTCAAAAAATGTAACGACGTAATCGTAAAAACAACAACAACATACCAGTAAAAACGAGTAAGTACATTTTATTTATAGATTTACATGTTTAAATCAACAAAAAACAAAACTTAACAGCTGATTTAGGCCTATTTAAATAGGCTAGACAAAACCGTTAAAATGAACATATTTAAATAGACAAAACCGTTAAAATGAGCATTTAAAAAGCTGATTCTAAGAAAACCAGCATTTAAAAAGCTGATTTACATTTCTAATATAGGCAGACTGAAGGGACCTTTAGTTGAAACCTAAGGATCTTTAGTTCAATTTTAAGGACCTTTCGTAGGCTTTTGCGGTAGACGGACCGTCCTCGACTAAAGATCCCCTGCCTTATACTAATGGTCCAACGTTTTGTTCGAATGGTCCCCTCTCAAGAATCCATTCGACGAAAAGACCTGTACCCTTGCAGACCCATTAAAACACTGTTGGGCACAGGGTAAAACTAATTTCTCCCAGTAACTTGGGCTTTTTTTGTTCTGGATTGCATGGATACTGTGACATAAGTTGGAAAAACAGAAAGATTTGTATGTCTTTTTCACAAAAATAACACAAAGATACTAAAGAGGGTATTTTTCTGTAGTAAAATACTGAAATATTGTTTTTAGACTCGGAGTACACAGACGTGTATATATTTTACATATTTTTACGATAAAAATATTTAAAAATTGCACTAATGTATTGTAAAATATTGGGTAACCACATGAAAGTTATGTCTTCTATAACATATTTTTGAGTTCAAAAACTAAACAAATGGGGTTTCTCCTTGCATCCACTCATTTTTCATCAATATGACATGCAATGTGTGTCCTTATGGGGTGATGATTTCAGATTGTAAACCGGTATGAAGAGAGTTTGCCCATGTGATGAGGAAGTGAACATAGTTGCAGTTGATTGTAGTGTTGTGAATGACAGTGTGTTCCATGAGAAACCCAGTGTTTTTCTTTATGAAAATTGAGTGTAATCCAGAGAATTGTGTGTAATGGTGTGAAAAGAGTGTGTTTTAAAACTGGAATTTGAGTGTTAAGTAGGAATTGTGTTTAGTGTTCAGTGACATTGGTTAGGGGAGTTGGGAAATGGGTGAGATGTTCCGAGAATTGTGTGTGAAGTACCAGAACTTGTGTGGAGGCAATCGAGAAAAACTGTAAAAAATTGCACTAATTTATTGTAAAATATTGGGTAACCACATGAAAGTGATCTCTTGTATAACAGATTTTGGAGTTCAAAAACGGAAAAAATGTGTTTTCACACTGCATCCACTCATGTTTTCATCAATATCACATGCAATGTGTGTCCTTATGGGGGTGATGATTTCAGATTGTAATTGAAGAGAGTTTGCCCATGTGATGAGGAAGTGAACATAGTATGGCAGTTGATTGTAGTGTTGTGAATGACAGTGTGTTCCATGAGAAACCCAGTGTTTTTCTTTATGAAAATTGAGTGTAATCCAGAGAATTGTGTGTAATGGTGTGAAAAGAGTGGGTTTTAAAACTGGAATTTGAGTGTTAAGTAGGAATTGTGTTTAGTGTTCAGTGACATTGGTTAGGGGAGTTGGGAAATGGGTGAGATGTTCCGAGAATTGTGTGTGAAGTACCAGAACTTGTGTGGAGGCAATCGAGAAAAACTGTAACACTTGATATGTTGTCTTTTCATGATTCTCCATCTAAGGAATGTATTGAGAGAGAGAGAGAGAGAGAGAGAGGGAGAGAGAGAGACAGAGAGAGAGAGAGAGAGAGAGAGAGAGAGAGAGAGAGAGAGAGAGAGAGAGAGAGAGAGAGAGAAAGAGATGTGATATCATGTTGCTCTTGTGAATGTTTCTATTGTGGAGATATGTCATTCTGAATGTCAGGATTTACAGTATTTGCCTACTGCTTGAACACTATAGGCTGATGCTTAGACCAAAACAGCATATTGTTAAGTTGTTGGTAACATAACTTAAACACAGTGTGTCCATACCTTAAACAAAAGTTCTGCTTAACACTGTAGTAGTAATTCAGCAACACACATTTTGCTTTATGCAACACACTTGCTCATGTCACTGCACACTTTTTCCTTCATAAGACACTCCATTAAAAAATGAACACTCATCATATCATTGGGAAAACACATCTGTTAAAAAACAAAACACACTGGATGTATGACAAGATTTAGGCACCGACAATAAAACACATGCTTTCAAAATTAACCACTGTTCTGCCATTTACAAAGTTGCATTCTTTATATTGCATTGCACTTATTTTATATTGCATTTATTTGTTTTACTTTGATTGCTTCTTTGCTAAATTCACACCTTCCTACACTCAAACAAAACAACAAATAGCACAACGGTACTAAAGAGTAAAATATGGAGTATGGCATTGACTGACTCAAGTTCTGTAAAACCTAGCCTGATGGCAGGAGTAGCCTTTTGTCTTCATCATCACATGTTAGGTATGAACATGATAGTTTGTAGAAATACACGTAATAGTGTCATTTTCAAAACACAACCAAGCAAGCACTTGAGCAACCTGACTGAACATGACATAATTTTGATGATGTCATGTAGATGCTGCATATGTGTCTCGTATAATATTTAGATGTTTGAAAATGTGTGAATATACCTAATACACAAACAAATGGTCCATAAGCTCACCTACACACTGTTGTGTTGAGAGTGATGTACGCCTACTGTTTATATTTTGCTTCGGTTTAATGTCCTGTACTGTAAGGTGCAGTTATGTAATGTATAGTATTGAATTTTGGGGTCTTGTGAATATGTACATTCTGTGAGTCTGAATAGACTGTCACAAAAAGAAAGACCACTGTGTTTGGTATAAAGTAGACAACTGTTTTCACATTGATCTAATTTGTTGTCTCATTTGGTGCTAATGTGTGTCTTTTGGCATGAAAATGAGGCTTTGACAAAAGATTGTTGAGTTTTTATGGCAATGTTAAGGTTTTGATAGCAGAGTTTCATACTGGCATATATGTGAAGGGTTTATCTTCAAGTGTTGAGAGTAATTGGCTTGTGTGTAGAGTTTTGACTCTATGAGCGAAATTTTGCAAATTGTGTGCAAGCAGTAGGCAAAAACTGTAAGACAGTGATGCCAAAATCATTTTTTGTGGTAGATCTGACATTTTGGATGACGTGTGACCAATTGGGCACATTACCCCCCACATAAAATATATTGGCCACATTACCCCCCACATATAATCTATTGGCCACATTACCCCCCACATAAAATCTATTGGCCACATTACCCCCCACATATGATCAATTACCCCCCACATATGATAAATTGGCATATTATCCACCACATATAATCTATTGGCATATTACCCCCCACATATGATCTATTGGGAACATTACCAACCACATATGATCTATTGGGAATATTACCCCCCACATATGATCTATTGGGCACAATTAATTAATTCTTAAATTAATTGTTTTCAGACTTCAGTGGTGACCATTTGATGATTCCAACTCATGTTGTATTTTCAGTGTCCAGCAGGGGGCATCAGAAACACAGAAACCGAAAACCAACAAGACCAAGAAGGATGCTGCAGAGCACAGGTGTGTGTGTGCGTGCGTGCGTGCGTGCGTGCGTGCGTGCGTGAGAGAGAGAGAGAGAGAGAGAGAGAGAGAGAGAGAGAGAGATGAGAGATGAAGAGTGTGCGAGAGAGAGAGAGAGAGAGAGAGAGAGAGAGAGAGAGAGAGAGAGAGAGTGAGCTGTTTTGGCTAAATGTATGTAAGAGTGAGCTATATGGTTAATTTATGTGTAATGTCTTGTTGTATTTATGTACAAAGCAGATTCCAAAGAAGTTGGGACACTTGGTATTTTGTGAATACAATCAAAATGCTGGCATTTTCAAAACATTCAATATGTTCATAAGGTAGAGCATTGTTTTGAGGTAATTATGTGATCATTTAAAATTTCACCCTTGCAACAAATCCCCAAAAAGTTGGGTCAGGGCCAATAAAATGCTTTTTATGTTGGATAAGACTAAACACAAAACAAGGGATAAGACTGAACAGTTAAATACTTTGACTGATGGCATGATTTTATTCAATAACTAGAATTACACTCAGAGAATGCAGACCTCCACCGAGGAAGCTGAATTTGCTGTAATATTTGTGACATGTTGGGGTGTAATCCATGCAGGCCTATATATAGGCTAGGCCTACATACCATTGTGTTCAGAGAAGTGAACCTTTAATTTTTAACCAAATTATGTGTCTCTTTTATTAGCTAGGGCGTATGTCACCTGGTTAGCTTTGATATTAGTTCACCTGTCATTGTGGGATTGGCAAATCGTCATGCCAGGCCCTACTGTAATTTGGAAATTATTGGATCCCATCGCTATAGCCTTGCTGACATTGTTCATTCATTGTGTTGTTATAAATATTTTTATGATTGCCAGCATGCCTTTTATCACATAATTGTTTTGACACAATATTAAATGGCACAGCTATTATCCATCCATAATATGATATGAATGATATGACTACGGGGGTACTTTACCCTTTGACTTTGGTATATTACTGTCAAACACAATTTTGATTAACCGGATATGTAGTGAACTGGATACTGGAAACTGGATACCTTTCCGTCCTTGGCGCTGTCTGTCCATCACCATCCTAACCACTGTTCACCGTTATTTTTACCGTTAGAATAATGCCCACGAGTGATTCTCTAATTCGCCTACACTTTTAAGTCCGTGGATTTTATTTGGCAATTCCACTAACTATTAACTGCATCCAATGATGTTTTGGACATTAGAAAACATTTATCTTTCATATAATATAGAAAGTGTAGACATAGCATTATTTCCCTCAGCAAGAATGAATATTTAATATTGGTTTTGGGCGTTTTCATGCCGTCCTGTTTTCCAAATGTCAGATTCAGTCTTCATATTAGCATGTAAAGAAACTTGTTTTGCCCAAGACGATTGCAAATGTTGATTCACAGTAATCATCACAATATGACAAAACTGTCAGAAAGACCACTGTCCTTTCCATTATACATGAAATTTGCCATTTTGTGTGTGTCCACCAAAACTGTGTTAACCGTGTCACGGTCTGAAACCTCCTCCATAAATCAGTAATGGTTTGGTCTTAGGCCATACGAATAACATCACGTGATGCCATAACCTCTTTGGCAGGATACGGGAAGACTTTTTGGTAAATTTTGAGCTCCATCCTTCCATAATTGAATCCATTCTTTTTCATGTTCTCATAGCGGGAAAATTGCCTGTCAACGGTGTTATCAACATATTCATAAGAATCTGAATTAGAAATCACATGTAGAAAAACACAGATAAAAGATACAGATACATGAATTGATTAAGGTGTTGTGGTGGAACTTCTGAGGTCCTCAGTCAGCACAACACCATAAAAATGGCTGAAATGTCAACGGTGTTACCGTCAATGGTGTTACAATTAAGTATGACAGTCAGGGTTGCCAGATGAGGCTGATGATTTCCAGCCCAAAAAATGATCAAAATCCGCCCTAAAAACCCGCCCAATTCTATTGATTTATATGGCAGTGGGAAGGTTTTTCTGATAGATGCCATTTTTACCCGCACACGGCCATCCTAAGCAGCCCAATTGGGCGGGGACCAGCCCAATCTGGCAACACTGATGACAGTTGAGGAGGAGTATGTTTTTGCCAATTTATATCCATATTGACAGACAAACAAACAAAATAATTTGTGTTCTAGGGAGATGGGTTTGTCTGCTCTGTTTTTTCTCCTAAAAAAGTGCCGACGTGTTCCCCTGCACTTTTGACCGTAACACAGTTGAGTAACACCGTTGACTGTTTTGAAAGTGTTTTTGCGCTATTGATCCCTTATGTGTTGGAAAAATCCTATGAACATATACTAGGGATTATCTCTGGAGAAGGAAGTCTTGTGTAAGGAGGGTGACTATATTCAAATCAGACGTTACAGGGATTTATGATGAAAAATGTGTCAGTCTGTATCACAGTGACTCATAAAATCCTACTTATGAAGCTCAACAATCACATTTTCTATATCAGTTGCACAGATTAATGACAACATTACTGCTAAGGGACATAAGCACTTTCAAACATATATTGTTTCAACTCTGTAGTATTTTTATATATGTTTGAAATGACATAGTACAGTGAGGAGAATAATGTAACCAAGTGGTAAGGACAGGAGAGTTTTAAACTCTAAATTTCACAGTTTTTCTTACTAAATAGACTACGCCACCCTGGGATAAGAATGGGATCTACAGCCCAGGGACTGTATGAAAACCTTAGATTTGACCCCCACACAAGTTCTGTTGCATTAACGAGGAAACGTGGATTCCGTAACAAAATAATCTCTTTATTAACAATTTCACATATAAATATAAAAATCCGGACAGTTTAAAATATTTCCCACCACAATGCACACACACACTCACACTCACATACACACTCACACAAATCGGTACAAAAGGGAGGGTTCTCAAATACAGGGCAGGTGCACCCAAGAGGGGGGAATTATACTAAGCCCCCTGTCTAGGCCTTGGATAAGTACACACAAACACTCGTGCCCATGCACACACTAAGTGAAGGTGAATTATTGCACTCACACACAGGTAACACTGCACTGCACTGCAATTCACTGCACACCACGTGACCGGACCCACCACCAGGGGGAAGAGGACCTCCCTCTGGGATTACCTGCACCTGTTAACAGAAAAGAAAAGAGTAAATAAGGGGGGTAATCAAGGGCCTGCCACTTGCCCAGCAAATAAAGACAAACAAAATGACATAGACTGAACTGCCGGGCCCACCAGCAAAATCTAACTGGCCACAGAAAGAGGTTGCTACAGGCGAGAGCAGGACTGATGAGAATTAGTAACGACACTCAGGCCAGGGGCATTGGTTTAGGCTACAAGCCGTGCACATTCAGTAGTTACAGAAACAAAAACAAAATAATTCAAATTGAAGTTCCCAACTCAAGTCAAAAGAAAATAATCAAACAGAAGAAAGAAACATCCCTCAAAGAAAATGTACAAAATAAACAAATTAATCGTGCTCTCACCACGACATAACAGGACACTCACTCACACAGACTACATTCACGCACACACTGAACTCGGCCACATGCGCCACCTGCGCAAGGTAACTTATGCTGGGCTGCTGAATGCTTTCGGAGTGATAGCCCTCGGATGACCGGACACTGCGACGCGTCAGTCCGAAGCACGTATCGAGGGGGGACAAAACAGCAGCAATTCAGAGCGAACCGGGAGTCTGCAGCTACACCCAGGCGCCTACAAATACAGAGGATAATGCGATGTAACTGGGCTATTGTACCAATTTTACAACGTGATGAAAAGTTGAAGCGGTATACTCACGTTCCACCACAGCAGAGGAGGAGAGGAGGGAGACAATAAAGGCCGACGAGTCAGAGGAAACTCAAACCCACGCTACAACAAAATACATCATCGGCTAGACCCGAGTCAAACAAATCAAAACTTTAGCGAACGTGTGCCGTCATTTGAGTGGCCTACCTGAGCCAGAAGGAGAGAGCTCTCGGAGCTTTGGTAGATGAACAGGGTAGCCAACAAACAGCTGATGGCACCGGTAGATACTCTTGTACGAGGCGGAGAGCGTGTCACGCCAAGTTGAATTTGGCAACAGATCGGAGTGCAAAGAGTAGACCAGAATGCACGTTTGGATGGACAAAGGAAAGCACGTTGACCGACAGCTATTCCTCCTAGCTTGCGAAAAGCCGGCGTCTCAGCTGGAGTGAAATCAGCTGTGAGATCAGCTGATAGGTCGGTGTGACGTGATGACGCACGCATCGCAAATGAAAAAGGAACGTCAAAGCCCACTTTGCTACAATCTACCCCTGGGATTTGCATCGACGTCCCGGCGATGAAACACTTCCCTGCGTAAATGCTATGACTCCTTCAAACGGCGCCTCCTGCTGGACATGGAAGATGGTGAGGGTTAGAGTGCTGACCTGCCGTTGCTCGAGCCGTTCTTCGTACTCCACTGGTACAGTCGTTGGATTGGGTGGGTAATAGCGATTCATCCTCCAGAGAAGGACCTCCAAGGGGCCCCTCGGAGGAGGTGACCATGGGTTCATCACTGCCTTGGTCCAAGGGGGGACCACCCTGATTGCGAGACGGAGAACATGGAAGCGCTAGCGAGTCCATCCCTGACTCAGCAGGCGACAGTGGGAGCTGGTCGTGGTCACATGGTTCGGAAGCCCCACTGGGACTAACAGTAGCAGGAGGCGGTATCAAAGAAACTGTCGCCGGTGCGGGAGGTAAAGCCAGAGGATTTCTACTAGGCCCAGGAGCCATCAACAACACAGTGTCCTCCATAGAATCCTCCTGGGGGGCCCTTCCAGTCGGAGTAGGGAGCGGTGGATCGCTCACAGGTTCGGGGCCACGATGAGGTTTCAGCATAGTGCGGTGCACATGTTTGGACCGATCCAGGGCATCAATTGGGGCAACAGTATAAACCACTCCCCCTGGCTGCGGGGCCTTAAGTACCTTATGCAACACCGTATGCCATAGATCCTGAATTTTGTGACGACCACGGGAACTATGGTCCCGGACGTAAACAAGTTGTCCCTCCTTCAGCGGCAACTCCCGCACACGTTGGGCATGAAGCTGGTGGCGATATTCAGCTGCAGTGGCCAGATGGTCCCGTGCCTTGCTAAAGGCAAGATTGAGTCGCCGTTGATGTTCCACTATCCAGTCATTCACGGTGCCTGGGGAAGGGTTGGCCACTCTACCCAGCATAAAGTCCACAGGCAGTTTGGGATCTTGACCGAACATAAGGAAGTATGGAGACTCCCCAGTGGACTGGTGTGGGGTCGTGTTATAACAGAACACCATCTGGGGTAGTGCAGTAGTCCAATCGCTTTTCTGGGCCGCCGGCAAAGTCCGCAATAAATTGTGCAGCGTGCGATTGAACCTCTCGCACTGGCCGTTACCGGCCGGATGGTAGGGGGTCGTACGAGACTTTGTGATGTCATACATCTGGCAGAGCTGCTCTACCAACGCACTTTCGAAGTTGCGGCCCTGGTCGGAATGAATGCGACTGGGGACCCCAAGTTTGTAAAACCATTCATTGACCAGGACTTGGGCCACGGTAGCGGCGCGTTGGTCTCGGGTAGGGATGGCCAGGGTGTATTTGCTGAAAACATCAGTCATCACTAAAACATTCTCAATGCCACCACGAGTAGGCTCCAAAATGGTGAAATCTAGGGCCACAATTTCATTGGGGCGGGAAGCCAGCAGATGCCCCATAAAGCTATGAGCCACCGGCTGAGTGTCCTTACTACCTTGGCAGCGCTCACAGTCCTGACACCACTCCTTAATATCAGTGAACATTCCCGGCCAATAGCACCTTTTCTGCACTAACCGGCTGGTCCTGTCAATGCCTTGATGGCCATGATTCTGATGGAGTTGAGTCATTACCACTGAATGCAGAGAGGGAGGTAGAACTAGTTGAAGAACTTCCTCTCCATCATCTGGATGAAAGATCCGGCGGTGTAACACACCATCCTTTTTCACCAAACGATCCCATTGGCGCAACAACACCAGTGCCCTAGGTGACAGCCGACTCCGCTCGTCCTTATCAAGGCGTCGCTTCTTCTCCCAGAAGTTCAAAATCGGCCGGATAACAGGATCAGCCCTCTGCAGTTCCTGCCAATCAGAAGTGGAGTGACTTGGGAGGATCGAGATTGACGATTGGGCTGCCACCACGGGGCCCTGACCTACTTCCACTTCTTGCAAGGGGATGGGGAGGGGTGTCCCACGTGCTCCCTCTGGTCCAATGCTCGACTCCTCAAGCCGTGATAGCGAGTCACAGTTCCTGTTTATGCGTCCTGGCCGATATTTCAGTTCGTAATCGAAGGCGGCCAGCTGAGCGGCCCACCGTTGCTCTGTGGCCCCGAGCTTAGCCGTGGACAGGTGACGGAGAGGATTGTTGTCCGTGAATACAGTACACTTCTGACCAAGAAGGTATTCACGGAACTTCTCCGTCATAGCCCACTTGAGCGCTACAAACTCAAGCTTCATAGAGCTATAATTTGACATGTTTCGCTCGGTGGGCCTCAATCCACGACTCGCATAGGCAATGGGCCGAACCTGACCGTTATGCTTCTGGGAAAGAACCGCGCCTAAGCCAACGTGACTAGCATCAATCTCCAATATAAATGGCAATGAAAAGTCGGCATAAGCAAGCACAGGTGCCTGTGTCAGCTTACTTTTCAGGCCTTCAAAACCAGCTTCACATTCCGCTGTCCACACCGATGACAAGCTCCGACCAGAGGCCTTCCGTGACTTGGTGCCCGCCAACTCTGCTACTACCTTATGCAAAGGGGCAGCCAACTTGGCAAACCCCTCAACGAAACGCCGGTAATAGCTTGCAAAGCCCAAAAATGAACGGAGCTCAGAAACATGGGTTGGGCGACGCCAGTTAGCCACCACGTCAACCTTCTTGGGGTCAGTGGAGACACCCTTGTCCGAAATCACATGACCGAGATATCCTACCTCCCTCTGGAAAAATGCACACTTCTCTAGCTTCGCTTTTAATCCCTCCTGCTGCAACCGTTCAAGCACCACTGTTAGCCGCTGCAGATGCTGGTCGACAGAAGAAGAAAACACCACCACGTCGTCAAGGTACAGCAAGAGTGATTGGCATTGCTGATCCCCAAAGACCCTCTGCATGAGCCTTTGAAAAGTGCTCGGCGCATTGCAGAGTCCGAAAGGCATTCTGTTCCATTCAAACAGGCCAAATGGAGTACAGAAAGCTGTTTTTGCCTTGTCGTGCTCTGCAACAGGGACCTGGTTGTAACCGCTGGCAAGATCTAACGTTGAAAACCACCGGGCACCAGAAAGTGCGTCCAAAGTCTCTTCAATGCGTGGGAGTGGAAACGCGTCTTTGCGGGTTTTACTGTTCAACTGGCGGTAATCCACGCACAGTCGGGGGCTTCCATCTTTTTTTCGAACCAGGACGATGGGGGATGCGTACGGGCTGCAGCTGTCACGGATGATTTGGGCCTCCAGTAACTGCTGGATGTGTGATTTAAAAACGTCATATTCCGAGGGAGGTAGTCGCCGGTACCGTTGTCGAACTGGGACTTGGTCAAGCAAAGGAATCTCATGGGAGATGAGGCTAGTACACCCGAGGTCTCCGTCATGGGCAGCAAACACAGAGCGGTGTTCGGATAGTAGGGAGCTGACCTTGATCTGTTCCTGGTCACTCAAAGCGGATAAGTCCAGAGCCTCAATCTTAGATAGAATAGGATCCACCATGTCCTGTGCCTGGACAGATGTGCAGGTAGCCCTAACTTCTGCAATGCCTGGTGGCATGGAAGTGACATTAACGTCGGCTAAACTGCCCAAAGCAGTCCGGGGATACAACAGGACATCATTAGCGCCGACATTGACCACAGGAATATACGCAGTACCCTGGGACACAGAAACTAATGCAGGAGAGGCCAACAATCCTCCTGGCAAACCAGTGGACAGCGGCTCAAAGAGTGAAGATGGGCCAAGACCAGAAGTAGAACATGTGGCGGCAACAAATTGAAGTGTACCCCCCTTGATGCGATGCGCCCTCCTACCCCGCAGACGAACAGTCCGGTCGATTGTCATGGAATTGGTGACATGTGCTTGATGGCATTGCTGCAGAGCTTCAACAACGGGGCTTGGGACCTGGGCCGACGAAAGAGATTCAACTGAGAATGCGATGTTCCCTCCAAATAACTCGTGGTAGCACTTGCTGATGATATTCATCCCCAGTACACCAGGGACCTCCAACATGGGCCCGCCAGGGGGGTCACTCACTACCAACACCCCACAACCCGGGATGACCTTGTCACACAGTGTTACATCTAACTCCAGGTAGCCAAGGTATGGGATCGCCAACCCATTGGCAGCTCGTAGCTGCAGCCACTGGCACTGCTGGAGGCGGTCCTGCCCCCAGGGCTCAAAATGCTGTCGAAAGAAAGACTCTGTAATAGTGGACACCATGGAACCGGTGTCCAATAAGCACAACACGTTTACACCTCCCATGTCTACCTGTATGTTCGGGCATGATGACAATAAATGCGACAAGACCCCCACATTGCCCTTTACCTTCGTTGAGCCCTTAGAAGCCCCCTCCGAACTGCGACTCAACAGGTCGGTGGGTGCTCGTTTCCCTGCACCTGAGCGGATGAAGGACCGGAGTGTGACATGGAAGAGGTGGAGGCTGCCCGGGAACGGGTTGGGCGACCCGGGCCATTGCAATCACGTGCAAAATGTCCTTGTTGATGGCACCGCCTGCAGATCAGGGGGCCATTGTAAGAAGGCCTAGCAGGGGCCTTAGCTTCCTGGAGGAGGCTAATGCTACGGCTAAGAAGGTCCAACTGTTCTTGCTGGCGCTTTAGAATCTCCTTCACATCATCCCACTCAGGGGTTGGTGCTGGCCTATTAGCTACCGGACGGGAGTCACCCTGGACACCGTACACCAAGCCATACGCGGAGGGTACAGACTGACTTCTGGCCCTCATGGCCACTGGCATGCCTTCACGCTCCCACCTAATTGCCTCTCCTCGAACAGTAAGTAATGTAGCATCCGGGGTGCCTCGAACGAACTGCTTCAAGTCCCTACGCAACGCTCCATCCATAACGTATTCTATAAATTGGTCTCTCAACAGAACATCTGCATTTGGTACTGCATTGGGTGCAACCTGCTTGATCTTCCCCATTAAGCTCATCAACGCCAAAGAAAATTCCAGCAAGCTCTCTCCCTCCTGTTGTTTTCTTGAAAAGAAAGCTTCCTGTAGTGCCACATGTGACTGTGCGCAGCCATACAGCTCACGCAGAATTTCCAAAATCTTATCAGGGTCTTTCCTCTCTCCTGCAGGCCTATATTTTATTTCCTCCTTTGCCTCTCCCTCCAGATGGTCGAATAAAAAGTACGCCTGGTCGGCTGGAGCTAGATGACGGGCCCTCATGCACGCCTGCACTTCTTCCTTCCACTCATCGTACCCCATACCGCTCTTTCCTGAAAACGTAGGGCACTTTTTATCGCGAGGAATAAATACAAATCTTTCGGCTGACATGCTTGTGGGCTGAGAAGCAGATGCTGAACCTGACCCACTATTCTGCTGTTGCTGCCAGCGATTTTTCTCAGCCTGAAGCTGTGCAATCTGGTCTCGCAGCTGCTGCATCTCATCCACGCCTGCCGCATTACCGTCGCTATTCATATTACTGACACTTACCGGGGCTTCACTGGCGACCAACGAATCACTTCTCTCCTCCAACAAGTATCTCTCTTGGACTGCTGCTGTTTTGTCCCACGGCCACTGAGCTCAATCACACAAACACACATACATTCATACACCAACTGGGATGGAAAACAAAATTATTAAACAGGGAACAAAAAACAAAAAACAAAAAAGGAATCCACGTTTTTTATGCAACCCTGCCGCACTAGGCCAAAATGTAACCAAGTGGTAAGGACAGGAGAGTTTTAAACTCTAAATTTCACAGTTTTTCTTACTAAATAGACTACGCCACCCTGGGATAAGAATGGGAACTACAGCCCAGGGACTGTATGAAAACCTTAGATTTGACCCCCACACAAGTTCTGTTGCATTAACGAGGAAACGTGGATTCCGTAACAAAATAATCTCTTTATTAACAATTTCACATATAAATATAAAAATCCGGACAGTTTAAAATATTTCCCACCACAATGCACACACACACTCACACTCACATACACACTCACACAAATCGGTACAAAAGGGAGGGTTCTCAAATACAGGGCAGGTGCACCCAAGAGGGGGGAATTATACTAAGCCCCCTGTCTAGGCCTTGGATAAGTACACACAAACACTCGTGCCCATGCACACACTAAGTGAAGGTGAATTATTGCACTCACACACAGGTAACACTGCACTGCACTGCAATTCACTGCACACCACGTGACCGGACCCACCACCAGGGGGGAAGAGGACCTCCCTCTGGGATTACCTGCACCTGTTAACAGAAAAAGAAAAGGGTAAATAAGGGGGGTAATCAAGGGCCTGCCACTTGCCCAGCAAATAAAGACAAACAAAATGACATAGACTGAACTGTGCAGGGCCCACCAGCAAAATCTAACTGGCCACAGAAAGAGGTTGCCACAGGCGAGAGCAGGACTGATGAGAATTAGTAACGACACTCAGGCCAGGGGCATTGGTTTAGGCTACAAGCCGTGCACATTCAGTAGTTACAGAAACAAAAACAAAATAATTCAAATTGAAGTTCTCAACTCAAGTCAAAAGAAAATAATCAAACAGAAGAAAGAAACATCCCTCAAAGAAAATGTACAAAATAAACAAATTAATCGTGCTCTCACCACGACATAACAGGACACTCACTCACACAGACTACATTCACGCACACACTGAACTCGGCCACATGCGCCACCTGCGCAAGGTAACTTATGCTGGGCTGCTGAATGCTTTCGGAGTGATAGCCCTCGGATGACCGGACACTGCGACGCGTCAGTCCGAAGCACGTATCGAGGGGGGACAAAACAGCAGCAATTCAGAGCGAACCGGGAGTCTGCAGCTACACCCAGGCGCCTACAAATACAGAGGATAATGCGATGTAACTGGGCTATTGTACCAATTTTACAACGTGATGAAAAGTTGAAGCGGTATACTCACGTTCCACCACAGCAGAGGAGGAGAGGAGGGAGACAATAAAGGCCGACGAGTCAGAGGAAACTCAAACCCACGCTACAACAAAATACATCATCGGCTAGACCCGAGTCAAACAAATCAAAACTTTAGCGAACGTGTGCCGTCATTTGAGTGGCCTACCTGAGCCAGAAGGAGAGAGCTCTCGGAGCTTTGGTAGATGAACAGGGTAGCCAACAAACAGCTGATGGCACCGGTAGATACTCTTGTACGAGGCGGAGAGCGTGTCACGCCAAGTTGAATTTGGCAACAGATCGGAGTGCAAAGAGTAGACCAGAATGCACGTTTGGATGGACAAAGGAAAGCACGTTGACCGACAGCTATTCCTCCTAGCTTGCGAAAAGCCGGCGTCTCAGCTGGAGTGAAATCAGCTGTGAGATCAGCTGATAGGTCGGTGTGACGTGATGACGCACGCATCGCAAATGAAAAAGGAACGTCAAAGCCCAATTTGCTACATAAGTATTTGATCCCTTGCTGATTTTGTTGGTTTGCCCACTAATAAAGACATGATCAGTCTTTAATGTTAATGATAATATGTATTCTAATATGGAGAGACAGAATATCAAAAAGAAAATCCAGAAATGAACTCTAAAGAATATATAATAATTTATTTATATTTAATTGAGGGAAATAAGTATTTGATCCCCTGCCAACCATTAAGAGTTCTGATCCCGCAGATCAAATGGCACTTCCAATCAACTTGTTATCTGAATTGAACACACCTGTTAATAGTAACCTGCACAAAAGACACATTGAATCTGCATAATCAGTCCATAGAATCAGTCAATCAATCAAACTAAACTCGCCAACATGGGACAGACCAAAAAGCTGTCAAAGGATGTCAGGGACAAGATTTTAGAACTCAACAAGGCTGAAATGGGCTCCTGGATATTAAAGAGCAAACTGTTGGTGCATTTCTTCCCAATTTTAGGACATACAAAATGATCATCAATCATCAATCTGAGGCCTGTCTCTGGTTCCATACAATATTTGACCTTGTGGGAATTTAATAACCAGAAAAAAGGAGATAAAGCACCTTAAAACTGTATGGGAGGAGCTAGGAAATTATCTCAAGGCAGCTGGGACCTCAATCACTAAGAAAACTATTGGAAACACTTGATACCACAGCGTGCAGTGCATGTATGGTACCCCGGCTTCAGAAGGAACCTGTTCAGGCTCACCTGGGGTTTGCCAATGAACATCAAACTGGATTAGGATATGATTGGGAGGTGCTGGAATCAGATGACACCAAAATCAAACTGTTTGGCATTAACACAACTCGATGTGTTTGGAGGAAGAGAAATGCTGCCTATGATCCCAAGAACAACACCTTCTCCAACATCATAAATGAAAGTGGTAACATTATGTTTTGAGGTTGTTTGTCTGGCCAAGACACAGGACAACTTCACATCGTCAAGAAATGGATGGAGGGAGACATGTAAACATACAATGCTGAATGTCAACCTCTTTCCTCCTATCACTAGACTGAAGGTGGGTCATGGATTGGCCTACCGATATGACAATAATCCATAACATACAGCCCAAGCAACGAAGGAGTAGCTCAAGCAGAAGCATATTAAGGTCATGAAGTGGCCTAGACAGTTTCCAAACATTAACCCTATACTAATCCTGTGAAGGGAACAGAAGCTCCCATTTGGCAAGCTACAGTCATACAACTTAAGTGATTTATAGATGATCTGCAAAGAAAAGCCGACAAAAATCCTTCCTAATATATCCACAAACATTGTCATTAACTGAAAGAAACATCTGACCTCTGTAAGAGAAAACAAGGGCTTTGCCACCAAGTAATTTTGTCTTCTTTGACTAGAGGGGTCAAATACTTATTTTCCTCAATGGAATACAAATCAATTAAAATATATTCTTCAAAGTCATTTTCTGGATTTTCTTTTTGATATTCTGTCTCTCTATATTAGAATACATTTTATCATTAATATTATAGAATGATCATGTCCTTATTAGTGGGCAAACCAACAAAATCAGCAAGGGATCAAATACTTATTCTCCTCACTGTATTTGTCCATAACACTGTTGACAAAATAATTAAGCAAATGTTCGCTTTCATTAGAGTATTTATCAAATGATTTAAGATTAAGCTTGGCAATTTGTTTGTTTGGAAACTTAAATATATACACTATGTAAACATCTAGGTCATTTAGTTGAAAAAAAATACTGATAATTGACATTTTGCTTTTGCCAAAAGCGTAGGGGAATCGTAGAATCACTCCCACCCTTCATAGGCTACAAACTTCAACTGAAAAGACTAGAGAATTCTGATTTGGTTCACAGGCAAAACACTCAGAGAACGATTAACTCAGCGAAAGCTGCAACGTCATGACATTACATAGCCTTTTCATTATGTTTTGGTGCTATTGGCTAGACTACGAACCTATGGCTTCAGCAAATCCGTGCGTTGTGCATTCTGTCTGTCTTTGTGGTGACTGTCGCAACACAACTTTGATTAACCTTTCATGTAGTGAACCGGGTACCTTTGGCGCTGTCTGTTCACTGTTACTAATATTATCTCCAGCCTTCGTGAACTTCAACTGCAGGGAAACACTGGGAGAACAATTAACTCCGCGAAAGCTGGTTTGGTTGACAGGGCAAACACTCGGAGAACAATTAGCCCAACTCTGCGACGATATGTGCGCCATATATTATATATCATTTGGTGTGCTATTACGCAGCCATGTAGGCACAGCAAATCCGCGCGTAATACATTCTGGCTGTGGTGAATCCTGTCCATCAATCCACCTCGCAGGCACACCCTATCATTGCTCAATCCACCTCAACCACCTTGTGGCAGGCCGCGAAATAGCAGCGAACGAACAGAGCGACAGACGGAAAGACATGACAACACAGAAATCGGGTGATCACATAACCTCCTGGCGGAGGTAATTAGATATTTTGATGTGCAAGACATGATTTCAGCAGTTCAACTGATAGGTGTATTCTTCAAGTTATTACAGACTGACCACTGAATCAAGCTGAAAGATTCATTTTGTATATAACCTGGAGGGTGCATGACTCCATGATTTAAAATAAATATAAAATATTTTCCATTCTGTAATCAGAGGACAGTTTCACATGTCTCCCTGGTCCATAGAATGAGGTTTGCCGCATTCAACACTGTTTAATGTCTGCATCATGTGAATTAATCAAGTGTTGTGTTTGGTCATTCTTTCGACAGCTGTCGTTGTAGTGTCATAGTTTGCTTATTGACGATGGGTATGTCATGCTCTCATAACTCGTGCAATGATTTCACAGAACTCTACATTACAGAAATAGGCCTTATATGCAATTTTGATAACTCAATCTGTCTGTGCAATAGATCAGTAATTAGTCCCTTAACATCTTTGCTTCTGAGTAACACTGCCTCTCTATGATGGTCCTTTATTTGTGCATTCATGTTGGCAGTCGGTATAGTTCGTTTTAAAATATTAGGAATAATAGTTCCTTGTGTTATTTTTATAATTTATTTTTATGCGTACGTGCGTGCATGCGTGCATGCGTGCGTGCGTGCGTCTGTGTGTGTGTGTGTGTGTGTGTGTGTGTGTGTGTGTGTGTGTGTGTGTGTGTGTGTGTGTGTGTGTGTGTGTGTGTGTGTGTTGTGTGTGTGTGTGTGTGTGTGGTTTGTATTGTGTTGAACTGACCGGAGACTAATGTTTTGTTAACAGCGTCCAGAAGGGGGCGTCAGACACACAGAAAGTAGACAAGACCAAGATGGGCACTGCAGAACACAGGTTTGTGTGTGTGTGTGTGTGTGTGTGTGTGTGTGTGTGTGTGTGTGTGTGTGTGTGTGTGTGTGCGTGTGCGTGTGTGTGTGTGTGCGCGCGCGCGTGTTAGGGCTGGGCGATATGACGAGACATATCGTGAGGACGAGAGAAATGTGTCTATCGTGACCTTTCTCCTCTATCGTTTATATCGTGATAAAAAAACATTTTCATTATTACAGCTAATACACATTTTAATATAATTTCACCTCATAATATAGCCATTTTATGATTGTAAACATGTGCAAAAAATAATTTTAAAACTACTTGTGGGCCAAACTAGGCTATTTTATTGTTTTACTCCCATGATTTATTTCTGGTCGTATGCTGTCGAGAGAGCGCACGCAGCCTATTCAGTCTGTTTGACTCAAACTTTGAGTCTGCAGTCACTCCTCGGTTGGCGCCCCCTAGAGTGCAGTACCCGGAAAAGTGTCTTTGCCACTGCCTTGCCAGCTAACGTGACGAGCACCGGGCAGCAAGCGTGCGAATCATGGCTGGAAAAAGGCGTTGGACAACTTACCAAAAATGAGCCAACTAGATGCTGCGGTGAAGTTTGGCATTCCTACCTGCGCTGTTTTGTAGATTCTGAGCACGAGACTTCCCCCCCGAGCCCCCCTCCCCCTTGCGCTTCCGTGAAGCGCATCTCTCCTACACAACCTCTGCTTTGCAATGGATCTCGAAAGTAATGGAATTGACACGTTCCGTACGACGCACTATGGGCTACACATTTTGGCCGGTGATGAAAACAGTTATAAAGCCCTTCGTGCACTTTCACTGGGACTTCTCGTGAGCACATCATTCTCTGAAATGTTTAACTTGACCCTCTGTAGCCTACTTGGAAATCCACCACCATTTTTCAGCAGAGGTAGGCTAAAAGTTAAAGTGACTCGATGCTATGATGCTGCGCATGCCATTGAGTCCCAAACAGTTAGGTTTGACTTCTGGGCATGAAACGGTTTTGCAAATGCAATGCCCTTTGTTGTGTTCACTGATATATTTGTAAAAAATACAAAAAACATAATTGTTCCTTGACAGCAACTAGCGTGAGTGAAGTGATTATTGGGAAGCAACGTGGTTGGGGACAACGCTGGTGGGGACGAGAGCAAGCAATAGGCTATTGCGTGCTGTTTATAACAAGTTCTTACATAGGCTATTCACAAATATTTTCAGCTTTGTTCAGTTTCATATTAGGCCTACTGGTATTTTGTAACATTAAGTAGGCCTATGTAAAATGCGCTAATATAATTAACTGACTAATTACAGTCATTTTTTGTCAGACATTTTGTCCAGTCACATTTTATTTTGCCGGTCATTCATGCCAATGTCTGGCCACAGTTGGCTAACGTGAACCTTGCTGTTTATGGCCGCAATTTGCGCATCTGTGGTGTTCGTGGGACTCTCACATTGGGAAACGAGATGACTGGTGAAAACAGGCGATGAAAGATTTTTTTCGACCCTGTCCGTCAAACTGGTTGACTATGTTTTTTTTATTTTTTTTTATTTTTTTATAGGCTATATCGTGATACATATCGCTATCGTGATATAAAATAATCCATATCGTGATATACATTTTTGTCCATATCGCCCAGGCCTAGCGTGTGTGTGTGTGTGTCCATGTGTGTGTGTGTGCGTTTGTGTGTGTTTGTATGTGTGTGTGTGTGTGTGTGTGTTTGTATGTGTGTGTGTGTGTGTGTGTGACTGTACGGTGTGTTGTTGGCAGCATTGTTTCTAGGTATAATATGGTGAGTTAAATGTGATCTTCTGTTGTTGATCTAGATTGACACCAGAGGAGGCAGAGCTCAGGTCCTTTCTGAAGGAGAAGTGTCAACATCTGGTTGAAGGAGTACCACATCAGGGAGATGCCAGACCCCTCCAGGACATCTACACAGATCTCTACATCACAGAGGGAGATAGTGGAGGGGTCTATAACGAACATGAGGTCAGACAGATAGAGAGAGCATCCTGTAGAGAAGGAACACATGGCCGACCAATCAGATGCAGTGACATCTTTAAACCCTTACCTGTAGGCCTTTATCCACGAAGGAGTCTTTCGCAACACAAACCCATCAGAGTAGTATTGACAAAGGGAGTGGCAGGCATTGGAAAAACCGTGTCTGTGCAGAAGTTCATTCTGGACTGGACTGAAGGAGAAACCAATCAGGACATTCATCTAGTTTTCTNTCTTCCTTTCCGAGAGCTGAACCTGATGAAGAATACAAAACTCAGTCTGGTGGAGCTT
Organism: Engraulis encrasicolus; assembly: GCF_034702125.1. NCBI lineage: Eukaryota > Metazoa > Chordata > Actinopteri > Clupeiformes > Engraulidae > Engraulis > Engraulis encrasicolus. The sequence continues at coordinate 52,280,178 of NC_085873.1, read as the reverse complement.
ATTCTACGCTTTTTCGTGCAAATGAAAGATCTGAAAGTGCTCTCCAGTTCTGAGAGAAAAACTATGTTCATCTTAGATGGGCTGGATGAGTGCAAACTTCCTCTCAATTTCCGCTCCAACCCAAGGTGTTCTGAAGTGACAGAGCCAGCCTCAGTAGATGTACTTCTGACCAACCTCATCAATGGGAGCCTACTTCCCTCTGCTCTCGTCTGGATCACCACCCGACCAGCAGCAGCTGGTCAGATCCCTCCTGAGTGTGTGGACCAGGTGACAGAAATTAGGGGGTTCAACGACACACAAAAAGATGACTACTTCAAGAAGAGAATCAGTGATGAGAACCTGGCCATACAAGTCATCAGACACCTGAAGTCATCCAGAAGCCTTTACATCATGTGCCACATTCCAGTTTTCTCCTGGATTTTGGCAGCTGTTGCAGAGAAAACATCAGCGAGAGGAGAAATGCCAAGGACTCTCGCTCAAATGTACACTCACTTCCTGAACATTCAGACTTGCATCAAGAAAGAGAAATACACAGAGAGAAACGAGACGGATGAAGAGATGGTTTTGAAACTGGGGAATCTGGCTTTCCAACAGCTGGAGAAGGGCAATCTGATCTTCTATGAGGAAGACCTGAGGGAGAGTGGCATTGATGTCACAGAAGCATCTCTGTACTCAGGAGTGTGTACACAGATCTTCAGAGTGGAGGCGGGGCTGTGCCATGGGAGAGTGTTCAGCTTTGTGCATCTGACCATCCAGGAATTCCTTGCAGCATTATATGTGTTCCTCTGCTTCTGCAACAATGTCAGACACAAACCGCACCAACATCAACCCTCTCATCTCTCTGCTCTGTTCAGAGCTGCAACACTTGAAGACCTACACAAGACTGCAGTGGATCTGGCCTTACAGAGTGAAAACGGACACCTGGACCTTTTCCTCCGCTTCCTTCTGGGCCTCTCACTGGAGTCCAATCAGAAGCTCCTAAGACACTTACTGCCACAGACCAATAGCCAGCCACAGAGCTTAGGGCGAACAGTACATTATGTCAAGGATAAGATAAGACATGAGTCAGAGTCTTATAGAAAGATCAACCTGTTCTACTGTCTGAATGAGTTGAATCAGCATGCTGTAGTGGAGAACATTGACAGGAAGACAGGAAAGATGTCTGTAGAGATGCTCTTACCAGGTCAGTGGGAGACTAGACAGTTTAGGTTTGCGTTATCAGAAGAGCAGCTGGATGGGTTTGACCTGCAGAAGTACATAAAGACACCAGAAGAGGATCTGACTGACCTCCTCAGCCCAGATGACGTCCTCAAGAAGCTGATGCTAGCAGTGTCATCAGCACTGTAAGTAAACCTGTTTACCTGTGTGTGTGTGTGTGTGTGTGTGTGTGTGTGTGTGTGTGTGTGTGTGTGTGTGTGTGTGTGTGTGTGTGTGTGTGTGTGTGTGTGTGCGCGCGCGCGCGTGTGTTCTCAGTCCATCCAAAAGGTTTATTCACAGCTCACCCTTCAGTGCCTCAGATTCAACTCATAGGAAATATTGAAGTGTGTGTGTGTGTGTGTGTGTGTGTGTGTGTGTGTGTGTGTGTGTGTGTGTGTGTGTTTTCGGGAAGATGGGAAGACCATGTGTCACTTAATACCAACACTACACCAGTAAGAAAGTCGCACACCATCAAAACACACCAGGACACAGAAATAGAGTTTGACACGATCATAGTTATTTTCCTTTAAGAAGCTAAGAAAGTCCTTGGGTTCCTAGGGAACCAGTCCTTTAAAGTCCATCCATGGAGCCCCCAATCTCATAGTTCAGCTACCCCCCAATTCCCGTCCCATTACCCTCGGTCATGGGGTGAAGTCCGCACCCCTCTTGGCTTCCAACACAGCAAGACCACTAGTGCTCTGGTCGTGGCCCATCGAATCAGGTACAATGCCGACTCGCAACCTCTGTCGAGCCACCTGGTTGCTTGCGTTGATCCGTAGGATCTGCATCTTCTGAAACCTCTGTCTCGGCCCGGCTCCGTCCGGCTACCGGTGAGTACTTGCCCTCTTGCAACTGCTCTCCGCCGTGCTTCTCTCCCTCGTCTTGGGCCCTCTACCCCTCTAGTCGTGTCAGCTCCGGGTCATCTCTGTCGAACGTTGTTCCCACCCTGATTGTAAACCTGTGCCCAATTAATCTGGTCCAATAGTCTTTCCCTCCCCATCTCATAGTTCACCGGTCCCCATTTAGGCTGTGATCAGCACTGCAATGTTTACGTCCGTCTGCATTCTAATTCCCCCGGAACAACATCCCCTCATAGCCAGTTCCCTCCCTCGTGAAGTCACCCTATGACACCTGTGTGTATTGACCACTCACAGCCAGTGTACAGTGTGCATATATGTTAATGAGAGCAAGTGTGTGTTATCTGTAGAAGTAAGTGTGTGTAATAATCAGATGTGTCATTATGTTTCTCCCAGGCTGCAGTATTGTTCCCTCACAGCCAAGAGTTGTGCAGCAATATCAGCTGCTGCCAGGTCAACCTCCTGCAGTTTGAAGAGCCTTGTCCTCTCTGAGAATAGTATTCATGACACAGGCGTTCAGCATCTCTCAGAACTCCTTAAAGATCCTCAATGCAAACTGGAGACACTAGAGTGAGTATTAACACAACAACAGACCTGTGGAGGGCGCTAGTGATGGGATTTGTGGTCTGTGACGGTAGGAATACATATGGGAAGTGAACTACTGTGTGTGTGTGTGTGTGTGTGTGTGTGTGTGTGTGTGTGTGTGTGTGTGTGTGTGTGTGTGTGTGTGTGTGTGTGTGTGTGTCCGAGAAGATGGGAAGACCATGTGTGTGTTGACCACTCACAGCCAATGTACAGTGTGCTACCGTGTGCACATCTGTGAGAGCAAGTGTGTGTTAGATGTAGTGGTAAGTGTGTAATAATGAGATGTGTCATTATGTTTCTTCTAGGCTGGTGAAGTGTTCGCTCACAGAAAAGAGTTGTGCAGCAATAGCAGCTGCCGCCAGATCAACCTCTTGTAGTTTGAAGAGTCTTGTCCTCTCTGGCAATAGTATTCATGACACCGGCGTTCAGCATCTCTCAGAACTCCTCAAGGATCCTCAATGCAAACTGGAGACACTAGAGTGAGTGTTAACACACAACAGCAGACCTGTGGGGGGGTCAGTGATGTGGTTGTGTTTGACAAAAGACAGCTCTGCCACTGGCGTGTGTGTGTGTGTGTGTGTGTGTGTGTGTGTGTGTGTGTGTGTGTGTGTGTGTGTGTGTGTGTGTGTGTGTGTGTGTGTGTGTGTGCTTGTGCTTGTGCTTGTGCGTGTGAGTGTGCGTGTGATGGCAATTTGAACTATTGCTACTATGCCCCTGTTGATTGCTTTGAATTACACCCGGCCGCCACAGTGTTTTGTTTTGTATTCAGTTTGAGATGCTTGCACGCGTGGTGCACACACGGTTGGTGGTGGTGCGGTGCACACACGGTCACGTGCACACGCGGTTGGTGGTGGTGGTGGTCATGTACACATGCAGTTGGTGGTGGCGGTGTGTGTGCTGTGTCCGTGTTGACATTTTGGCAAAATTTTGCTTTGAAATGCACCCGTCGTTAGAGGTGAATCTTGTCACCAGGCAAGAGAGGCAGCCGCTGAGGCACCCAAGCCTATAGATGGTGAATAACAGCTAAGATGATAAACTACAGTAATGGTGATTTGTGGCAAATGGTAATTCTTTTACATTTTCGCTTGGGTCGCCATCTTGCACGCTTTTGCGTGTGCGTGTGTGTGCATGGATGGAGGGAAGATTCCATTATTGGCTGAACAGCCCATCCGAAGCCTGGGAAGGCTGTACACAGCGGAGCTGTCCGACACCCACATGCCCGCCACCATTATGCAGCAGCTTAAGGATGGACTGGAGAGGATCGACAAGTGCCACCTCCCAGGGAAGCTTAAAGTCTGGTGCTTTCAATTCACCCTGTATCAGCGTTTGATGTGGCCCCTGAAGCTGTGTGAGATCACATCCTCCACAGTAATGAAGATGGATATGAAAGACACCAGCTTCATATGCAAGTGGCTTGGGCTACCTCGAAGCCTCTCTAATGTTGGCTTGTTTGGGAAAACCACACCGCAGCTGCCACTGAAGTCTATCAACCTAGGCTACAGACAGGAGAAGGCGAGGCTTGTCCTAGAGATAAGGGACTCGACTGACCCGTGTGTGAGAAACACCAGTGCGAACAGGACGCAAGTGGAAGGCAGAGGAGGCTGTTGACCAGGCCATCAGCAGACTCATGCATAATGAAGTGGTGGGCAGGACACAGTCAGGGAGAGCAGGCCTGGGGTGGGGAACACCCCCCAAGTTTTGGTCTAAGGCGTCAAGAAGGGAGAGGAAAGAGCTGGTGATTGACGAGGTGGTCAGGCATGAGGAGGAGCAATATAAGATCAAGGCGCTCAGCCAGCCACAGCAAGGACGGTGGACGACGTGGGAAGGAGTGATCAACAGGACCATCAAGTGGACCGACTTGTGGAAGATGCCTCAAGGAAGGCTCAGTTTTCTCATTCAGGCCACATATGACACCCTCCCCAGTCCAAGCAATCTGAGCCAGTGGTATGGCACAGAGGAAAGCTGCCAGCTCTGCAATGCCCCAAACCCAAACCTACAACATATCCTGTCCAGTTGCAAGACAGCTCTGGCTCAGGGTGGATATAGGTGGCGGAACGACCAGGTTTTGCAAAAGCTGGCAGAAGTCTCTGCAGTGCAGAGAAAGGAAACAGCCAAAGACCCTCCTTCCGAGACCCGGACATTCATTGGACAAGGGGCCAGAGCTCAGACCATCAGCCAGAGGGGGAGATCACCACTACTAACACCTGGATGCAACTGGGACCTAAGAGTGGATCTTGATCGGCAGCTCAAGTTCCCACCAGAGATTCCCACCACCTCTCTGAGGCCAGACATCATCCTGTGGTCGCCCGCTGTCAAGACCACTATCCTGGCAGAGCTAACTGTTCCTTGGGAGGGAGGAATGGAAGCTGCCTTTGAAAGAAAGAGGGACAAATACACTGACCTGGTGGCAGAGTGCAGAGAAGCTGGATGGGCTGCATCTATCTACCCGGTGGAGGTTGGCTGCAGAGGGTTTGTGGGAACATCCATCCAGCGCCTCCTCAGGAAGATCGGAGTGCCTGGAGCGAGGCTAAAGAGGGCATGCAAGGACCTGGCAGAAGAGGTAGAAAGAGCCAGCTTCTGGTTGTGGTTGTGTAGGTTGTGTCTCTGTGTGTGTCTGCGTGTGCGTGCGCGTGCGAGCGTGTGTGTTCATGGGAAGACCATGTGTGTATTGACCAATTGACGACTCACAGCCAGTGTACAGACTGTAGGTGTGTTAATGAAGGTGTCTGTTATTTGTAGAGGTAAGTGTGTGTAATAATCAGATGTCATTGTGTTTCTCCCAGGCTGTGGGGTTGTTCCCTCACAGAGAAGAGTTGTGCCGCAATAGCAGCAGCCGCCAGATCAACCTCATGCAGTTTGAAGAGTCTTGACCTCTCTGGCAATAGCATTTATGACACAGGAGTTCAGCATCTCTCAGAACTCCTTAAGGACCCTCAATGCAAACTGGAGACACTATGGTGAGTTCTAACACACAACAACAGACCTGTGGAGCGTGCCAGTGATGGGGTTTGGGGTGTGTGATCGGAGGGATACATATGAATAGTGAACTATTGTGTGTGTGTGTGTGTGGGGGGGGGGGGGTTGTACAGTGTACAGTGTGCATGTCTGTTAATGAGAAGAAGTGTGTGTTATATGTTGAGGTAAGTGTGTGTAGTAATCATGGA